>NC_091010.1:33112589-33421071 GCF_041146395.1 Eulemur rufifrons | reverse complement strand
AGTATAAATCTTTTTGAAGACAGTTTACATACATAAAAATATGAGTATTTATTAATGACTACTAATGCCAAATTAACCTATGGATACATTTATTGATAAAATATCCCACATAAATGATTGGATATAACTCTCCATCAGTAAAGGATCTGTTTTAAGAAGTACGAGATATCTGTGACACGAGTATTAAACGAGCAGGAGGCCATTAGTCTCCATACACTGAGGCTGTCTCCACACATTTAGTTCTTACATAACAAACTGCAACCTAACTTCACACATAAATAAACCAAAACTGAATTTAGGAATATAACAGATAGCTAAGTTTCAGCCAATTTCAAACAGCTGAGTTTCAGTCAGTCACAAAGAGCCAACTCATTACACCAGGCCAAATAAGGCAAATGCCTAGTTGTAGTCAATCAGGTGATTTCTCTACTTTGCTTCTTTGTTTGGCCAGATTCATGAACAGTTCTTTCTCAAATAAACTCTACTAGATATAATTTGTCTAAAGTTTTTAACATGAGAAAGGCAAAATATAAAATAGCATTTGTGGATATCACGTATTTTCATAAACAAATCATGAAATATGCATGTGTCTGTAGCCTCATACTTTCATTTGCATAAGTATTTTGAAATAAAACACTGGAAAATGTTGATAGTGGTTAGCTATGGTCAGGACTAGCAAGGAGAACAAGATAAAGTTTCCTATTTTTCGTCTGCACGTGTGGCTTGAATTTTTAAAACACTTATTTTAATGGTCAAGAAAAGATATCAACAATAGCTTCATTTATTTTCTTCATACATTCTATTTTGTTTGTGGTATAAGTTGTCATTCCAAGGAAGCATGAATCAGTTTGTTTAAGCTTGGGTGCTTCTATTTAAACAGGTGAAAAGAATACCTTCTTGAATATGTTCAAACTATAACACTAATCATGCAATATTTTTAAAATACATTTTAGATGTGTTTTAAATCAAAATACAATTACTTGACATTTTTATCAAACAAGACCTGAAGTATGAGAAATCAGTAAATTTAGGTATGCCTAAGCAGAGTCTAGAGTAACAGATTTTTTTAATTCTGAGAACAATTTGCTCTAACTTATTTTTAGAATTTAGAGGAAAAACTGAAACCACTGCTGATAATGTTGTGGAGTCTAGTTCTGTTAACATTTTATCTTGTAAAAGTCCTGAGTAGTAAATTGGTAATTAATATTTAAGGCTTTATCATCCTTGTTGAGCAAAATATCAGAAAGCTAATTTTTCTGAATGAAATTACATATTTTCCATGCCACAGCACTTAACATGCCCTGGTGAAACCATAAGAAGATGGGGGAAAGATGTTTTTTAATACACCATTGGAGGGCAATATCCAGAATTATATTAACATACAATGTGATAGTAAAAAGATCTAAAAAGGCATATCACAAACTTCTATTCCTAGAGGGAAGGTGGTAGGAAGCGGATTTGTACTTGAATATCCTAAAAAAAAACAAAAATGAAGTCATTTACTTTGGGCAATCCAACATTTTAAAATAAATTAGGAATTAATAACTAACCTATGCATGGTACCAGTCAAAATAGTCAACTAAAATTCAATAATCTTTGAATATCTTGCACTCATCTACATTAATATGCAATTAGACATAAACATTAATGACATACAATGTTATATAAGTTTTTTATGTACTTAATCACATACTCTTAATTAGCATGGCCGTGTGTGATACCTGTAGAGACAGTTTGTGTTGATGCAAAGAAGCAGCACTTTTCACTAGGTGGCAGATTTTAGAAACAGGCACAAAGTTTTTAGAATTAAATTTTACTCAATGCTTTTTGCCATCTGCTCCAGGTATCCCAGAAGGACCAGGCCCTTCTTATGCTTTAAGGAAAGAAAAAGCCATTAATAGCAGTTCCAGCAGGTGTCAAAAACAAAAGCACGAATAGAGCGAATGACCTGGTACCAGGATGCTCCTGAAGGTCTGATGGCTTCCTTTTATAAGCCTAATGGGTTTCATTATGATTCTTACAGAAAAAGGGCAGACATTCCCAGGCTAGACTGCACATGCTAAGTCAAACTAGAAATCCTGTCTCCTATTTCCCATAAATAATTATGAAAGTAAAAGTTACATTTGGAGTCTTTATACTGAATGTCACTGTATGTGTCACTGCATCAGTAGATCACCTAAATAACTATTTTCTTAGATTAGTACTTATATAGTGGCAGTCTGTGTTTTAGGCTTTTTAGATGCTAATAAAGCACAGGTTTACTAGATTTCTAGTTATCTAATAAACTGAATAAAACAAAAAAAATTCAAACATGAATATATAAAGGCATGTACCACTTTAGACATTAGATAATGTATCTGGTTCATTGTAAGCATTTTAGGATTTTTTATTACTTAATGAAAAATGAAATTTTCCATATTTGTTTTCCAGCATTAGCTTGCTTTAAAAGACTCATGTACACGGTAAATTTTTAAATGGCTTGATTGCAAAACCTAAACATTATCATGAATCTCTGAATATCTTCTCTCTTTCAAAATAACATACCAAGAATTCAATAAAGTCATATACAATCCTCACTCAGAAGTTCTGCTCATGACTTGAATATAATACAAAAACATACTAATGATACAGTAAGAGAATTTACCTAGTTTTGTCTCTACTTAACACTAGCCATTTGATTTTGAAAAAGACAATGATCTTTCCTTATCTCTAAAATGTCTATAAAGAATCTTCCGAACTCAGTCATAACATTTACATTTATCTGTTTTAGAGAAAAATATGAATTTAGAGCATGGCCTTGAAAATAACCTAAGTTCTTCCTCCTTCCCATTCAATCTGTTCTTATTAGGGGCAGATAAATCAGAAATCCCAGTGTCTATAACATATCAGGGTCTGACCCTAAAAAACAAACATGGCATATTTAGGTAAATCAGTAAATACTAGAAGTAAAATCCCTGAGGAGTTAAACCAATAAGTCAAGAATCACAAATAAGTAACCAATAGGTAAGGGATAAAGTGAACATAAAGCAAAGAGTCCTTTTGCAGATAAAATCCTTAACAAATCAAATTTTTATCAAATGTTAATTGTTAAATAATAGACAATCTAATGGTTCTGTAAATAGTATGTAAAGACTAGTAAGATAAAAATACTAAAAAAGTAAATGCTTAGAAATGGCATGTGGAGTGCACACCTTCAAAAAGTTTATAAGAACATGCAATACAGTACTGCAGGCAATTTGGACTGTAACATTGGAAACAGAAATGCCTTTTGAGATCAGCTGTACAGCGCTTCTGCTTCTTTTTGCAGGATAAGGATGCAGAATTGTTGGGGCTAGGTTTGATTTAAGACAAGAGGAAGTACGGAGATTATTATTTTAAGTTCTTATGGAATGATGATAAAAACACAAGCACAAGAGAGCACTGTTAAGGCAAGAATTTATTTTCATTCTTAAAATCCAATGGACCCTACATGAAAAGAGAGGGCAATTAGCAGCTAAGTGCCCTTGGAGTCAAGGAAAGAACCTTGCAAAATCTTCACTATATATAACCCCAGTATGTGCAAGCAGTTTCATTTCTATGAAGTTCTGAATTCTTAAACCAGAAAAATGCAGCTTTCCCTCACTTATCTAAAATTCAATGCAGTGAATGATAGGATAGAGATAAGACTGGAGTATTAAGCAGAGGACAGTTACTGTTCTAAACTTCATACGTAGTTCTGAATTTTATCTGGAGAAAAATAAAGAATATTTTTAATCAGAAAAGTATTGTCTCATCTGAGGTCTGTGTGAGCCAGGCTTAAGCGAGAAGAGACTGGAGCATAGCATGACCAGAAGTGGAGACCAATGAGAAATTGTGGCCTTGAGCCTCATAATTGCTGGTGATTACAGGGTCAAAGAGAAATTGAGGAAATGAAGAGATATTTAATTGGTGACTAGAAGGACTCAATGACTAGCTGAAAGAGAGGAAAAAAGCCTGAGGTTTAAGCAAATGGTTGATGTCGGTAAGTTTTAGAAATCTGAAAGACTTAGGGAGCACAAGGCTATAAATTAAAATGTGGACATATTTATTTTGATATTCTAAAGTGGCTATACAAGCAGATATGTTGAAACTTCAATTGGAAATATAAGGAAAAAGAGAGGAAAGGACTGTAGAATCACTGAATGATTGTACTGATTTCATACTGAGATTATGAACATATGGATGGTAATTCAAACATGAAAATGGATAATGTAGTCCAGAGAGAGCTTGAGTCATGAGAAGACCACAACAGAACTCTGTGAAACACCAGTAATCATGGAATGTGAACAAAATAGGAACTAAAAAGAGAAATAAAAGAGTGCTACAGAGTTAGGAGTACAAATCAGGAGAATGGTGCTATTTGTAATCAAAGGAAGACATTATTTTTAAAAAGAATGGAAGAGTATTAACATTATTTTCTAAATGCTACAGAAGTGATATATATATATATATAGGGATGGCTAAAATAAGAAAATTATTGGTGACATTATGGAAACACATTAGTAGGGACTAGACTAGAGTGAGTTAAAATGTTGTAGGAGAGAGTGGAGAAAGCCATTGTAGGAATACCTCTCAAAAATCATGTTTCATTTTGTATAGATTCTATTGATCTGTCTTCAATTCATTAATTTTTTCTTTGGTTATATCTAATATGCTGTTAATTTTTCACCTATATATTTCTCACTGGGCACTTTGTTTTTCAAATCTGGAAGTTAAACTTGGGCCTTTTTAATATATTCCATGTCTCTACTTAACTTTTTGAACATATGTAACACAGCTATAATAACCATTTTAATATATTTGTTTCCTAATTATGTGTCAATGCTGGGCTAGTATGAATTGTGTAATATATCACCTCAGTATGGGTCATATTTTCCTGCCTGTTGGCATTCCTATCTTTGAAGGCCAGAAATTATAAATTTTATTTTGTTCAGTACTGGGTATTTTTGTATCCTAATAAACATTCTTATGCTTTGTTCTGCAACATAGTTCAGTTACTCAGAAACAATTTGATACCTTCAAGTGTTGATATTAAAATTTGGTAGGTTGGACCTATGCAGTATTCACCTAGGATCAATAATTCTGCACTGCTGAGACAAGAGCCTTCTGTGTATTCTGCTCAAAAACCACCTGAATCTTAAGGTTTCTGGGGTGGTAGATACGAACAGGCACCATCCGCAGCCTTGTTTGAGTTGCAGATGGTATTATTTCTAATCTTTTCAGTGGTTTGTTTCACATTTCAGGTCATTTCCTCAGTTATGCACACTGATCAGTACTCATCTGGATACTTCAGGTGGCTCTCTGAAGACCTCTGGAGTTTTCTCTCTGTGTAGCTCTTTTCTTCAGTATTCTACCTGGTGAAATCTATGCATGCACCTTGGTCTCCTCAGTCTGTCAAGTCAGGGAGCTTGCTCAACTCTGCCTTGGTTACTCCTCCCTGAACCACTGCCTAGAAACTCTCTTTAGGCAGTAAACTGACTATTCCAGCCAAGAAGGTAAATACAATCTCTACTACTGTTTTAGCCAGGGAGGATTTCACATCAACATCTTTTAAACTATTTCTCTATCCCTTATAATAATGTAAATTATGGTGAGATTTAGGGACTTGATTATATTTAAGCTTAACCCTTTAGGAAGAAATATTTTATAGAAAGTGCTATACATTGACCTAGTATATAACCTTAGGAGACACATGTTGATCTTATTCTTAAATGCTTTCTGTGGCTCATTTTAAAATCATATATAAATAACACTGATACAAAAGTGTCTTCCATTCACAAAATACT
Organism: Eulemur rufifrons; assembly: GCF_041146395.1. Taxonomy (NCBI): domain Eukaryota; kingdom Metazoa; phylum Chordata; class Mammalia; order Primates; family Lemuridae; genus Eulemur; species Eulemur rufifrons. Next base: position 33,415,267 of record NC_091010.1, on the reverse strand, counting down.
CCAAATATAAGATCAGGATTTTAGTTTCTTATTTACTTTGTCAGGCATCATTGGAGATACTGATAACCAAGGTTTTCTAATTTTTAATATGCTAACACAACAGCCAAATACTAATTTTCAATGACATCTAGAACTTATTTTTTACTATGTTTTAGTTTTCAATTAGATAACATAATAGAAAACATATCAGGCAATGCTAAAAATACAATCCAAATCATATTGTGATATCATCATATTGTGAAATTGTCTGTCTCTAACGAAGCATTCACTATCTTACCATGGAAACATCATCACTATGCCATTGCCACCTTTAGAAAATTCAGTCACGCTCATTAATGGCCAAGATTACCATCATTATGGCTATGAAAAAGACATGGCTTCTTTTTTTTTAAAATCTACTAAATATGAGACAAGGGTAAATAGATACTGGCTTACATAGATTCAGTTCCACAGGTAGAACAACTTACTAATTAATACAATTCATTCTTATGAACATAAAATACATATTGTATTATAGAGTTTTATATATTTCCAAATATAACTAAAGTTTGCATAATAATTTTAACATATGTGTTAATCTCCTTTGCATATATTCATTAACATGCCCAAACTTGTATCCCAATTCATATTCTGTTCTTCTTACTTCAAAGAGGTTGATATCCCTTTAGTCAAATCAACCAAAGGTCCTTCTGGATTTTTCCTATGATACATTTCACACATAAAATGGGCAAGTAAAAACTTGGAAATTCCCTTTGCTTATTCTATAAAAATAACAATTTAAGGATAGAGTATAAGAATTGTTACAGGCCAGGAAATCTTAGAACTTCCAAGTATGGCAAGGAGTGTCAGTATTTCCATTGTTGCTTTACAGCATTCATAGTTTATGTCAAGTAGTAATATTGTCATGTCAGGTTGCTAAATGATATGAATCCAAATAAAATGCACATAACACTGTAAGGTTAAACTGTTTCAGAAAACCACACTACTAAGCATGTTGTACTATTCAATCTTAACTCCACTATTACATTTTTTTTATTAGGTCAAACTCAATTACATCTGCAACCTTGTGTGATCGGTACAACGATATATTTGTTCTTTTCCCTAGGCTTCCACAAATTTAATAAGCCTTGAAGGTTGCTGAGTTTGCCAACTATATTAAAAGAATATAGAGTATACTAACTCCACTAATATTTCTAGAATCACAAGTGATCCAAAGTGTATATTATTTTTCCTCAATATAAGCTTGTTTTAAATAAAGAGAAATTTGGAGATAATTCTGACTGTTCATGAATGTTTGTGTACTATGTGTTGATATGAAGCAAAATCCTGACTGTACATCTGCCACCAATATTTGTCTGCATGTGAGAAAAGACTAGCAATCAAGTGGGTAAATACAATTGGAAACAAAATATAGGAAGGACTAGGATCTTGGGATCTTAGAAAAAAAAAAAGAAAGAAACAAACAAACAAACAAACAAAGAAACCACCAGAAAGAAGAAAACTGGCAGTGACTTGAAATACAATTTAATAATTTTAAACTGAATGAGATCATCACAATTTTCTAGAAAAATATAAAAAATTCAAGATGCTCAAATTTGTAACTCTATACGCTAGAATGAGTAGAGTTATATTGATAAGACGTTTATTATAACATGTATCATCCTGTAGATATTTTATTCCATGATGATTTATATTCTGGCCTACTTGGAGTTAGGAAGAGTGGGAGTACTGAGATATAAACAGAGACTTTCTTTATTGGGGGTTGTATCAATCAATGTCATTTTGTTTAAGCATCATTTTTCCACCTTAGTATGTGAATCACTAAGTGTATTAAGGAGATTACTCAGAATTCCCCAGAAGAACCACATAGAAATATGTGAGAGACTTTGCTTTTATGTGTGCATGCACAAAAGTTTTCATCTCATTCAAAAATCTAGGTAGAGACTAGAATATACATATTGTGTTCCTCATATTGCCACTAACTTTACCAATTCACTTTTAATGGAGAGCACTTTTTTTTTTAAGTTTTTCACTCCTTTTTGGAACAAGGAGTGAACTTGCAGTCAATAGCTTCAACTTGGAGACTCTCTTTATAGCCTTATAATTAATTACAAAGCAAGTATTCATTTGTTAATATAAACATACATTCAAACAATAATGCTGAGAAACCTCAGAGGATGAATTGAGATTGTGCAATACTGTTATGATTAAACATTTTTTTCTCTAAGGAGCTGTTTTGGTTTTTACTGTCATTTTGCAGTTTAATAAAAATGTAAATGCCCCTCTGAGTGAGAACAATAGGGAAAATAGTAAGAAAAAAAGAAGAAAGGTAGGTGCCCCAGAGAACCTAACAACAGATGGCAAGGAAGATGGCCTGGTTCCACCTAGGGGATTGTAGTGTTCATAGTGCATAGCGTGGGTGCCTGAAAGAGGAAATTAGCACCTCTACTGCACTGTCAGCTAAATACAAGGCAGATTCTTGTTGGCTCAAAAGCTGCAAAAAGAGCCTAAAACAGCAAGCAGGAACAACAATATATATGTAAGCAAGCATATATTGGGAGAAGTTATAGAAATTCCATTAGTTCCAAGGTAGTCATTTTGTACTTAAGCATTTTAGGTCATTTTAACCGGGGTCATACCCACTCTTTGAGTTTTTTACAATTGATAAATTGGTAATAGAGGTAATTAAGGTGCTATTGTTAAATTTTTAAAAAGAAAGCATAGAGTTTTCTAAGAATAGGGATACCTTGAAGGGTCTTTTCTTCTAAATTAGTCACTTGGGTAAATGCAAACTCTTTTGAGGACCTGAGAGAGAAACAGAGATTTATTTTAAAGAATTGACTCATGCAATTATGATGGCTGGCAAGTCTGAAATCTGCAGCGCATACCAACAGGCTGGAGTACCCTGGAAGAGCTGATGTTTCCATCTTGACTCCAAAGCAGTATGGAGGCAGAATTCCTTCCTCCTGTAATTGATTTTGAATGGGTCGATTTACTAGGGGCCTATTTAACAGTTTAAGGAGGTTCCCAGGACAATTGTGTAAATTACTTGCACAGGTGTATTGCACTGGGGGTTAGGCGGATGGGGTACTGGTGTGCAGTGCAGTGAGTCTCACACCTGGCTGCAACTAGCATCACCTGCAGAACTTTTAAGCACTACTAACGCCAGACCCTTTTCCTCCGTTCTTAATTTGAAAGCTCCCAGGTGATTCTTATGTGCACCCAGAGTTAGAAACCACTTTTGTAGGGGGGGGGGCGGGAAAAGCTGTTTAAAAATAATAAGGAGAATTATGCCATCTCCTATATGTCAGAGATACAAACTCAAGCACTGCTCAAGCTCACAATTTACTATATAGCATCACATTGCCTTCAGTATTGGCCCGGGGCTACCAGAAGCATTCCTACATATAGGTGGTGGTAAATTACCCAAAAATAATTCTCTTTCTGACATTGATTTGTTACCTTGTACACAGAACAGCTTGTCAAAGCACCTTTTAAGTACAAGTAAAATTAAGACAATGCCAAACCTATGATATTCAATGATATTTCATATTTAGAATAATGTAGTATGAGGAAATTCTAATATCTATAAATCAGCAACTTTATATTCCTGAAGGAAAAAAACTTACTGCTTTTATGGTATCAGTGTCACTGAAAGAACTTCATTACATAAATCTATTGCATGCCTGTTGTGAGCTCTGCTTTGCACTAGACAGTAGTGACCTCTAGAACACCTGCCCTCCGGAGCTCATCATTTAATGGGGACCCAGATAATATTAAAGTATTTACAGAGATGACTGTCGTTTATCATATAATTAGGTAAACTATGTACATGAATTAAATGACAAATACAACTTTAAAAATATACCACATATCAAAACTGAAAATCAAACTAGAGTCAGGTTAATTAACATAAATAAAATTTAACAATAATTTATCAAGTCTCTATTTTAGCCTGATTCTTACATTAAAATTCATAAAGTGTATAGAGGTAATCCATGTATTCAAGGTGCAAGGTGCTTAATATCTCTTTGGAGGTGGGTGAAATAGCATGTGATGATGCCTTATAAATAATAATAATAATGATAATAGCTGTCATTTTTTTAAGCAATTACTATGTATTAAGCACTGTTTAAGCACCTACAGCTATTGGCTCAATTCTCATAAAAATGTATGAAGTGGTAACTACCATTTTCCAGATGAGAAAACAGGTATAAAATTAATAAAAAAATTGCTTAAGTTATACAGCTAATCCTTAGTGGAATTAGGATAAACATAGAAAATAGGAGAAATTGGAATAGGGAACAAGGACTCAAGAAAAGTGTCTGACATTGAAACGCTGATTTCAAAATCATTCACATAAAGATGAACGTGGAAGATGGAGGAATTGAAATGACCCAGGAAAGAATATAACAGGGGAAAGAGTAAAACAGTTCCCATTCTCCCTACTTTCTCTACTGTTATTCCCCCTACTTCTTTCTAGCATCTCACACTATAGCAATCTCCATCAAGTCTATAACCCCAAACACAGCACACCTATGTATAACTGCCTGGCGTTCCACCCAAGATGCCTAGAGAGAAAAAAAATTATCTTTTTTCCCATCTGTGCTTTTCCCCTTTCTTGCCCATACTGGAAGTTTCCTGATCTATCCATTGGGAGATTTTTTCAGGCTGTCCTCTCAGAGTCAGCACTATCTGCTGGCTTTCACAGCATTTTTCACATGCCACTCCTGTGTCACTAGAGTTTAATTATTTATGGTCATACCTGTCTCCCTCAAGGACCGAGTACAACCTTGACAGACTTCCTGTCTTAGAGATACTCACTTCCCAAGTTGCTCAATAAAAGAATGAATTTCCAGCTAAGGCAATGCCCCAGTTATGTTTTTAAATCTAAACAAATAAAACAAAATCAAAACAGAAAAAGAGGGGGAACAGTAAGCTGAGGCTAGTACAGCAGGATTTGTGGGCCTGGCAGCAGGATTGGAACAGTGAGGGTTATTGACCACTCACTCTCATGGAAAAAGGGAGAAGGAAAGGAGGAGGGAAAGAAAAGCACCAAAGCTGGGAAGTCCAACATTCTCGGTCTTTACAAAGTAGCAGAGCTCTGGACACTAAGATGTCTAAGGAAAGTATCTATCTTACCTGAAATGTAAAACCTTTCATAAATCCAGGGTGTGATAAACTTGAAATCTGAAAACTCAGTTGAATACCAAAATTTACTTTAAAAGCTATGAAAAAAAATACCACTCACTTGTCTAGACTTTATACATTTTTCTAAGCAAATTGTATAAATATGTGTATTAATAGATATAAACTTACAAGTATTTTTTGAAAAAAATTCGTAGATTTATTTTACAAATAAACATATCCTCTTTCCATGGCATCTACAGGTCAGCTACCTTCCCTCTCTTCCAGTCCTGTTGCCAGCCCCAGAAATGCTGTTTCAATGGTTCCAGCCTGCCTTCTTCCCCCCCTTTTAATTTTTTTTCAAACTAGGGCATTTCTCTGTCTGAATATTCACAATTGTATTGACTGATTTGGGACATAAAGCTCTATAAGGTAAATATACTCTAAACCTTAACTCTCAACTGTTTTAAATATATATTTTAATGCTCGAAATTAGGTTTTAGTCATATTCCATTACTGTCAAGTAAACCATATTTAAATTCCTACAAGATAATTACAGAAATAAACAGGAAATTTTAAATTTGAATTGTTTCCACATATGAACAAAGTTAGCAGAGAAATAGCAAGAGGTTTCACTAGGAATGAAAAATGAATCAGTCTGCCAGATCCTCCTCTGTCTACCCAATGGTGGTTTCTTAACTGAGAAAATTATTTTTTCAAACTATAAGTTTGGATCTTTGTTAATTATCAGAAATCAGTTATTAAAGAAGCATTTCTCAAGCACAGGAGAAAAAATCAGTAATAAAATATGTGTAAACAGCATGAGTCTTAAGGATGAGTTTATCAAGAAAACATAAAAATCAATTCTAGAAGGTTCCCAAATATACAATTCAGGAAAGTCTGCCGAGTGATTTTTTAAAATAACATTAGACCACTAAAAGGAAAGAGGGAAGTGGACTTTAGAATACTTTGATTTCTTTTCAAGCATGATCTAAATTTTTATTGGAATTTTATGCTGAATAGTATTTAAGTTTTATCTTCCAGGGAAAGGCCACTATAACTTTACATTTTAAGCTGTGAACTAGAAATTGAAAAGTGAAAATTATTTCAAGGCCCATTTTCTGTTGTGAAACATAGATTGTAGAATTTATCTTAATTTTAAAATGAAAATGCATTTAATTTACCTATTAGAATGTAATTAAAGCAAATATTTATCTAAACATTATAAATCAAGCATTTTTCATAATTTGTTATTATCCTCTGCTACAGATTTTATCTACGGTTTAATATTTAGTGACAACATAATAAAATACCTACTTTTAAAAATATCTGGATTTCATTTGAGATTTATAAATGGAAATCAAGCCAATAAATGTACTACCAAATTGAAAAGGCCTTTTTACTTGCTTAAAATTAAGCAAAACATTCTAACCTGAACTCTATCTCTAGCTTTAAAGCAAGAAAAAAAATCATAATAGTTATCTCTTATAGTCACACACTGTCACTTAATTAATACTTGCGGAACTGTTCTTTGATCCTCTTCTTAAGGTATTAAAATCTTATTTATGTCCATCAACTACAAGCTGTTAAAACAACACTTGTCATAGTGAATCAAAGAAAACATTTATGAATTAAAAAAAAAATAAATAAACACCTGATATACTGGAACCAAATTAACTTTTTAAGCTGTCATCTCTGGAACCAAAGAAAATAGAAACAATGAAAGAGAAAAAATAAAATGAAACTATAGATCTATAAGGATCAAAATACAAAGTCAGAAGAAGAGTTACTTGTGAATGATGCAACAGAAGAAAGGAAACACAATACAAAGGCCTCAGATAGCTTGAAAGAAATATTAATAATCATGAAAACATCTGTATTGAAAATTTACATTCTCCCGGTTTTGCCATATTTAGGTATTAAAGTATATTTTTATCTTCTTGTGCATTAACTTGAAACAATTTGCTTTATGATTATTTTCCAAATTTTTTCAAAGGAAATTGTTTAGAAATATATGTGTATGTACACATATATGCATATATACTGATATGAGCACATAACTCCTATTTTTTTAAAAGTAAATTTATAATTTATTTTGAAAATTGCTATTTCCATTGCCAGTATGTTAGAGTCTTTTCCATTACAATCCATATGAGAATACTTTATTGTTTATGTTCCTATTAAATATTAGTGAACATTGCTTAATTATGTATAATTATTTCCCATGGATGAAATTTAACTTACATCCTGCTTTTCTCCTTATACTTCATACTGTGAATTTTATTATCTTTGTGAAGTCAATATTTTCAAGGTCTCTGCTTTTACATTTGTGGTTGTGTTTTTGCCATTTAATTTGCAAGAATATTATATATATCAGATATTAGCTCTTTTTCATATTGCAACAACTATGATTCCATAAGTTGTCAATTTTCATTTGTTCAAATTTTTAATTTTTATTAATGCCTTTTGCTATACTTACAAATGCCAAGATATTAATATTAAATTAAATGTTCAATTAAAATTTTAATTATGATATTAAGACATTATTTGTCTATCTCTTCTCCTGGTGTTTCATGATTTTATTTTTTCCAGTCTTTAAAAAAATTTTAGTTGCTTTTTTACATAAAATATATTATGTTTTAAGACACCAGGTTTGAATTAAGTTTCTTCTCTTTTCTCCAAATAGTTATTTTCTCTACCCCATTTATTAAATAATCCATTGTTAGTTTGATAAGTGAACAGATATCCATATTTTCTTGAATTATTAATTCCATTTTGTTTAAGTAATCTATTATTATGGTATTTTGATTACTATACTTTGACAATAGGCTTTTTAAATAGAGTATTTTTAGAACCGTTTTAGGGTCACAACAAATTCAAGCAAAAGCCACAGTAATTTTTCATACATCCCCTGCCCGGACACATGCACAGCCTACCACATTATCAACATTCCCTCAATAGAGTGGTGCATTTGTTATAATTGATGAACCTACAGTGACATATCATTTTCACCCAGAGTGTATAGTCTACATTAGAGTTGTTCGGGGTATTGTACATTTCATAGGTTTGGATGAAGGTTTAGCAATACTTACAGTATCTTACAGAGTTCTTTCACTGTCCTAAGAATCCTCTGTGTGCCACCTGCTAATCCCTCACTGCCCACTAACTACTGGTAACCTCTGATTTGTTTACTATTTCCATAGTTTTGCCTTTTCCAGAATGTAACATAGTAGTTGTACTCATACAGCATGTAGCTTTTCAGACAGGCTTCTTTTGCTTACTAATATGCATTTAAGTTTCCTCCATGAATTTTTATGGCTTGATAGCTAATTTCTTTTTCTGATAAATAATAGTCTATTGTATGGATGTACCACAGTGTATTTTTTCATTCAACTACTGAAGAATATCTTGATGGTTTCGAACTTTGGGCAACTATGAATAAAGCTGCTTAAACATCTGTGCAAGTTTATGTATGAACATAAGTTTTCAACTCAGTAATAGGTTTTTATTTTTTATTTATTTATTTATTTATTTTTATTTCATCTTATTGTTATGGGGGATACAGAATTGCAGGTTACATACGTTGCCCATGTACTGCCTTTCCCCCCAAGTCAGAGCTCCAGGCGTGTCTGTTCCCCAGGTAGTGCGCGTTGCACCCATCATGTAGGTATATATCCCTCCCTTCCCCACCCCCCCTTCCCAAGTCAGCACCTTCAAGTGTTACCATTCCCCAAACGGTGTGCAATGCACTCATTGTGTAGGCATACCCCCATCCCTTCCCCCACCCCCCACCTCAGTCTGATATCTGATTGGTGTCGTTCCCAGATGTGTATTTAGGTGATGTTCAGGGAAACCAATTTTCTGGTGAGTACATGTGATTCTTGTTTTTCCATTCTTGGGATACTTCACTTAATATAATGGGTTCCAACTCTCTCCAGGAGAACCATAGAGATGTCGTATCTTCATTATTCCTTATAGCTGAGTAATATTCCATGGTAAGTAATAGGTTTTTAAAGCTCATAATGTTGCTCTTTTTTTCTTCAAAAGTTTCTTGAGTTTATATATTCAAACAAATTTTAATTTAATTTTAATGCATATAAAAGTGGTATTACTGACCTCCTAATATGAATTTTGAAGTATTCCCTTCTCCTTAATTGTTTTGAATAATTTGAGTAGGATTGGAATTATTTGTATTAAATACCCAAACCAGACAAAGACGCAGCAATAAAAAAAAGTATGGACCAATGTCTCTGATGAACATAGATGCCAAAATTCTCAACAAAATACTAGCAAACCGAATTCAACAGCACATTAAAAAGATTATTCATCATGATCGAGTGGTATTCATCACCATTGAAACAATTAATCTCATGGAAATAAAGAGTAGAATGATAGTTACCAGAGGCTGGGAAGAATAACAGGCAGAGGGAGATAGAGTGGGTATGGTTAATGGGTGCAAAAATATAGTTAGATAAAATGAACAAGATCTAATATTTCATAATACAACAGAGTGACTGTAGTCAATAAAAAGTTATGATATACTTTAAAGTAACTGAAAGAGGGGAATTGAAATGTTCCTAACGCAAAGAAATGATAAATACCTGAGGTGATGGATAACCCAATTACTGTGATTTCATTATACACATTGTATGCCTGGATCAAAACATCATATGTACCCCATAAATATATACAACTATTATGTACCCATAATAATTAAAAATAAAAAAAATTAAAAGTATTATCATTAACATTTGTTAATATATATTGAATTTATTTTATACTTACCCAGAAAACATGGCTAGTTAAGTATATTCAATGATAGTTTACATTGATATTAATTGTTAAAAGGTTTTTCATTATGTTTCCAACTGATTATCTTTGTAAAGAATATGCATTTATATGTGAATGTTGCCAGTGAGCTTATTAAACTAATTATAAGGGCATTTTAATTGATTACTATATTTTAAGATATTCATATGAAAATAACATTAACTTTTCCCACTTTTAAAAATATGTATTCCTCTTAATTTGTTATTTTGTTTACTTTAACTATTATAAAAACAATATGAAATATAAGTAGAATATAAGTCATCTTTCTCTTCCCTTGGCTTTAATTATGTTTTGTAGGGTTTTGTTTTGCTTTGTTCCGGGGCCACATATTGACTTGAGACATAGCAGATAGCATGCATATACACATTTATCTTATCAATTAATTCGATAAATATTTATTGAGTACTTTCCATGTTACAGGTAGTTTTAGGTGTTTTCATCTGGAACATCATTGCCCTCATTTATTGCCATGACCCAATGAAATCATATTCTAGTTATATCCGTGCTTGTTCTTTTTCAGCTGAATGTGACTTAAAAATCAGATGACTGTTCTGATTCTAAATTCATGATCAATAATAATAAGAAAGCTCTTTTTACTGCCCAGTTATCATACTAAATTGTCCTAGTCCATTATCTCTTCCACTCTTTGTTTCTGTTTCCATTTCTCATACTGTCAGCACCTCTTTTTTAAAAAATATGCTGTTTTGTGCTATTGACTCCCAAGTGCATAATTTCAGCCTGGACCACACTGAATTCAGAACTGGAGAAATGACTGACTACTCAGTGGCTCCACTTGGATGTCTACTAGCCATGTCAAGTGAATATGTCCCAAACTCAGCTTCTGATATTCCCTCTGATATTCCCTTCTCATCCTATCTTCCCTATTTCATGTAATGGCAGCAGCATTCTATCCATAGCTTAGGCCAAACAGGTAATCATCTTTTTGTGGTCCGTCCTTCATCGAATCCACAGCAAATCCTGTCAACTCTCACTTCAAGATATAACATAATTCCATCATTTCACACCTTCCTCACTTATCACATGTGATATATATCAATGTCAAATATTTTACATGTAAGGATCACATACATATTTCAAAGATTTCTATGCATATATCATATATATCATATATATCATATATATATTAAAACTTACATTATAGCATATATATAGCATATATATGAATATCATAGCATCTATATGTATAGGTAAAAGAAGTATCCATCTATTTCTATTTTACAAAAATATTAATTGAGAATCTCTGTTATTCTTTTGGCCTAGCATGCCAACTAGGAAGAGATCTCATGATTTTTTTCTTCATTTTATCTATTAGTATATTTAACCCATTTATAGATTTTCTGATATCAAATTAGATTAAAATAATTGGCTGTGCTTCTCACTCTCTAACCAAATCTTGGTTATTTTAACATACAGCTACAGATAATATAAATACGATTGATTAGTTGTATGTGTGCGTGTTTCTAAATGATATTTGGAACATATACTATAAATTCTATGCTGCCCTTGTGAAAGAAAATGGACAGTATTTCTTCTTTTTACTATACATGGGGCATATTAAAGAGCAAATTTTTTCTGGCAATACTATCAAGGTCTGTTGTTTTTAAGGGATAGTTTGGCTCTTGGGTCATCTTTTTTCCTTTCCTTGTTATAGGCTTGTTAATACTATTCATTTCAGGTCAGTCTGGGAAAATGGAATTCCTAAAACTGCATTCACTTTGAGTAGATATTTTTTGGTGTTACTGACATAGAATTATCTCTGATTATTTCTACATTATTACATCCATATCTCATGATGTGCTTATGTTTTCTCATTTTAACTTTCATTAGGTTAAGTAGTTGTTTATTTCATATGGTTTTTGAAAAAGCTCTTAGATTTGTTTAGCAGGTGTATAGTTCTATTTAATATTTATTTTGTTTATATTTATTATATTCTACTTTTATTTCTATTGCTCATTTATTATATTTTTTCTTAGATTTTCTTGGTGGATGAATTTGTTCTAATTCTCTCAGTAGAATGCTAAATTCTCTCTTTTTCTCTTTTTTTAATAATGTGAATTTTTAAGACTATGCTTTGTGTATTACCTCAGCTGTACCATGTTTTCATTATCTGTCTAGAATTCAATGAAGAATCTTTAAATTGAGGGATGTTTCAAAAAAGATTTTTAGCTTGTTTTTTAACTTGATTCATTTTGTGTTTTGTTTTGAGGATTTTCTTTTGGTGTTTACTTTTTGTTAACTTGCACTGCATTCAGAAAATGTGATATATAACAAGTCTACTCAAAATGTGCTCTGTAACGCGCATCGTCGTCCTCATTACCTAGGAACTGGCCAATTCATGGGCCCCATACCAGGCCTACTGAATCAGAATTTCTGTGAGTGGGGTCCAGAAATCTGTGTTTTATTTGATTTCTAGCTGATTCCTATGCATGCCCTGAAGTTTTAAGAAGAGGTGATTTCTGTGGTTTCTATTTTTACTTCCTGAATTTATTTAGGTTTCCTTTTCCCACTGCTTAGTAATTAGTTTGTGAACACAGAAAGAATGTTTTTTTTTTTTTTTTTTTTTTTTTTTTTAGCTTGAATAATTTAATATTGTAGCAGAAGCTGCTGATGGTCTATCCCAGGTCTCCTTGCCCACTTCTCATTTTGGACTTTACTTGCGTCATGGAGAGACAATTTCCTCCAAGTTCACACATTTTACTTAAATCCTTTTTCTCTCCTCTTATCTACAGGGCTGACTATGCAGAATCTTGCTAGGCTTAAAAAAGCCAAACTAAAAGTTAGGTGTATTCATGCCCTAGTGGGGGTGGGATGTGACTCACAACCAATTTAGGAGGAGGTTGGTGGATTGATATCCAGTTTCCCCACCCTTGTGTGAGATACTCTGAAGCAGGCTACCACAGGGTTTTTCAGAGTGTCCTCCAGGCACTCAAATCCCAGCTACCCGTAGAGGTAACTTGCTCATTAGCGCAACCTCACTGTTTTTCACTATCTTACTTTCCCCTCTCCTTGTGCTTCCTGAGATCATCTCTGAAATAAACTGTTTCCAAGTGGTTATTTGAGTCTGTTTTGGAGGGAAGCCACTCTATCGCGAATAATGATTAAATTTGCTTATATTCCATTTTTCAGATTTCTCTGTAGTGATAATTATGCTTTCTATTTAATCAGGAACATGTTGAAAACAGTGAATTAAGTTTTTCTATTATGAATGTGTTTCTTCCTATTTTTCCTACAGTCTTTAACTACAATTTATATTATATGTATGTTAATGCTATGCTATTTGGAAGATATTTTTTCAGAAGTATAGTTTTGATTTAGTTCTTTATTATAAAATGAATATAAGAATATTGGCTAACAATATACACAATCCAACACATCCACGTAAAAAAGAGACAAAACACCTGCAAGAGTTTTTCAATTTAAGTTTTTATGAAGACAACAAAAGGTTATTGAGAAATCACCAGATTTTCTCTATTATTAATAAAAGATAAATTTACTATTCTGGAATGGATAAAATTATCTTGAAAAATGGTTAATCTCAGATATACTATTATGGGATTTCTCTTTTATATAGTTGCCCTGCTATTAGTGTTACAAAAAAAAATTATCTTATAATATTACAATGGAATGTCCTAATCCAGATGAATAAAATAGAAATACTAAAACATAAATTTGAAAAGTCTCGAGTTATAGAAATGAAGAACAAACTTACCAGTTGGGAGCTGTTTACTTTTTCTCATTTTAATATGCAAGCAGACTAGACTCTGTGTTAATTCAGGTTGGTGGAGTTGTTGTAATTCATATTTTCTGACCACCTTACAAAATGTAATTCTGATCTAATATACATCTTTAAAAAATACTCCCTTAAAGGAATGAATACAAAAGCTCAAAAGATAGCAACATAAATAAGGTAGATTTGAAAAAACAAAATACTCCTCAAACATATACTCTGTTCTCTAAAAGTACAGAGTTGCACAGACCACAACCTTGTACAATCTCAGCAATAAGAATTTTACCTTGAACAAAAGGTTGGAGTCATGGAACACTGGTGCTACTATAAAGTATCTAACATAATCATAAAACTCTACATGGAAGAAGTACTTTACAGATTGGAACACCTTGAAACAGAGAGTTTGGATGTATTTCATAAATGATCACAACTAAAATAATTTGAGCCACTATTCACATAGAACAGTTTTTTCACTCCTAACTGAACTATAATCCCATAGCGAAAACTCTGATTGGAGATGTACCTGAAAATAGATCTCCTATTATGCAGCAAAATTTCTGATTAGTGATTCTATGTCCATTATTATGTTTCCTCCACTAGCATTGAGGAAAATTTGATGTGCTTTTTCTCAAAGAAATTATCATTCATTAGTTGAACACTTTTTTCAAGTAAAACACACTAATAGCTGAATTTTTTAAGAGAGAATTGCATACCAGACTCTATTTTTAGTTATGCATTATTTAGTTTTGACAGTTATCTTACATTTTAGATATAATTGTTAAACACATGTAACTAATAACCAAAATTGGGCCTTGGGAAAGCTGTTTATGAACTAAATCATTTTAATGGACAACAGTGGACAACTAAGAAAACTTCAGCCTGCCTGGCACAAAGACCATGCTATTTACCACCCTCATGGGGATGGTGGATATATTAACTATGATACTGAGTACAAATAAATAAAAAAAACTGTATGAGATAATATAGGAAGTATTAATATTAGGAGCATCCAGACAAAAGAGGAACAAATAATGTTTCAGGAGGTCAGGAATTTTATTGCATCAGTTTACACTACATTGAATGGAAGAGTACTGACACACACAGTAGAAAGTAGCATATTAATAGCAATTAAAATATACTAATAAACCCAAATACATATATTTTGAAGCACTAAGTTCTAAAACTAGAGTCAGGGAAGAAAAAAAAAAACAATACAATTTTAGCAATTTTCTGAAGCGTATGTATTTGGCAGGATGTTAACATTTAAAATTTTTAAATACACTTTTCTAGTCCGCTAACAGGAAGTTTCAAAGGTAGGAATCTATCCCTATCCTTGACTTTGTATAGTCCAGCATGGCTTTAGCTATCAAATTCTCAAAATATATTGAAAATATTGCATATAATTACCTTCAGGCTATGCATACAATCTGAATAAAGTATATAAATAAATTTTGTGTTTAGACTTGCGTCTCATCCCCAAGATATCTCATTGTGTATATGCAAATATTCCAATATCTGAAAAAAATCCTAAATCAGAAACATTTCTGGTCCCAGGCATTTTGGATAAGAAATACTCAATCTATACTGAAATAATTGTGTGTCTCAAACAATTGCAAGGCAGTCACTTCCAAATTGCCCCCTACCTCACTTCCCATCAATTAGAAAATCAGAATTTTAGTTCTCCTGTAGTGGAGAACAGGAATGGGCACACTAGCAATCAAGTTCCAGTCACATTATATCTGAATAGCAGTTATCTCAGGTGCAGTATTTCAGAGATTTACTGCATTATACAGTTACACGTTTAATTATTTGTTGACTTTAACCCCCACTATAATGTAGGCGCCATGAGGACAAGAACTTTGCTTAGTTCGCTGTTTAATATCCAGTGCAATAACAGTAGGGGAGCACAACTATTGAATTAATTTGATTGCTATGGAACATGCTGGGTTGTGAATTATGTTTCCAAGAAGACTTCAGGGGAATCTATTTCCCAGGCTTTTAGATCTTCTTCAAGCCAAAAAAATACTTGCAGATTTTAGTGAGTGCTTTTGAGAACAGAAAAACAGAGTTTTCAGTCATGGCTGGAGTTTAAAAGAGAAGCCTCTGAAGCATCAGACAAAACAGCAGTCAAATGACTCATTTCTCGTATTCCATCTCTCACTTCATCATCACACAGCCAGCTAACAACACTAGACTTCAGAATCTTCCGAAAATGCCATCTCTTAATTGACAACAATTGAAAATGTTCCAGGAATATATTCTCATACTTAGGAAGTTAAAATGAAATGGGAGAATACTCCAAACTTTGCCCTGCATAGAAAATATATTCCAGCCACAGAAAGGCAATAGACTAACTTTTGATTAGTACATACTTGGAAAATCCAGTTCCAAAAGGGACAATAAAGAGACATACAAGGGAAAAAAACAGGGGACTTGGTATATTATTTGGCTTTCAAAATATTTAAACATAAAGAAAAGCAATCCCACCTTATTTGATATGCTTTATGCTTACTCATCATGGCAGTTTTAAACTCTGTATGATTTTCCTTCTAAGCTGTCTTGTATTCAATATGTAGATATAGAGCATTACCATTTCACCTATTCAAAGCAATAAAATATTCTGTAGCTTGTCTTTCCTCACTATTGAGCTGCCTCACCCTTCTTGCCTGTACAAACTAAAACAAATAAACAAAAATACCCCCAAATCAGTTCTGTTTTATATTCCTGACTTCCATGATGGTGTTGGTCCTATACTACAACACTTCCTTAACAAATAAAGTATGTGAAGTTTCAAGCTTATGTTATATTTTGGCCGGGCGCGGTGGCTCACGCCTGTAATCCTAGCACTCTGGGAGGCCGAGGTGGGCGGATCGTTTGAGCTCAGGAGTTCGAGACCAGCCTGAGCAAGAGCGAGACCCCATCTCTACTAAAAATAGAAAGAAATTATATGGACAGCTAAAAATATATATAGAAAAAAATTAGCCGGGCATGGTGGTGCATGCCTGTAGTCCCAGCTACTCGGGAGGCTGAGACAGGAGGATTGCTTGAGCCCAGGAGTTTGAGGTTGCTGTGAGCTAGGCTGACGCCACGGCACTCACTCTAGCCTGGGCAACAGAGTGAGACTCTGTCTCAAAAAAAAAAAAAAAAAAAAAAAAAAACAAAAACAAGCTTATGTTATATTTTAATGCAGTCAAATGTGAGCAATAATTAATTATTAATTATATGTACTAGTATTTCCTGATAATTTGAACAAGACTAGCTAGAACAGACAAGTCAGCTAGGATAGACATTCCTTCCTTCTCCCCAACAGATACCAAACATAAGAGTATAACTGCCATTCACTGTGGTGCATGAATATTGCTTTTTCTCCTAAATGAGAGAAAAGCATTTGGTTGTGAGAGAGGAGCAGAGGATGGAAGTTGAGACTTTAATGTATTTGATGGCTTCCTTTCAATATGACTCCTTGGACTGGGTTTAAGCAACTGTGTTTAAATAATAAAGGCCATAACTCAAGCACACTATTTGCATAAGAGACAGTATAGGATTAAGGATAAGGATTTGAGAATTAGAAGTCAAAAGACTGTTCTAAAGAAAATTTTTAGACTCTGTCCTAATAATCCTCTAGGACTGATTTGGTGTCTAGAGGGTATAGTCTGGCAGAGATGGGAAAGGACCATTCTCCCTCTGTCAGTCCAAGGCTGACCAATGCTCCAGATATCTGCAGATTTTATGTTTGGAGAGCATGGTGAAAAAGAACCTGGCACAGGCACTTCTGATTTCAGAGGAGATGATATTAGTAGGCCATCATTTAATGTTCTTGATGTGGATTTTTGGCTTCAGATGTTGATTCAAATGCAATATCTATGAGGGCAAGGGCTGTGCCTATTGTGTTCACTGCTCTACTCATGCCTAGAACCATGCTCAGTATAGAATAGGTCTCCAATAAATATAAGTTGAGTAGATGCATGAAATGCAAACCTTAAGGAAAAAGAGTATGAAACATACTACATGAATGCTCTTGCTGGTTCAACTGGTGGTATGCACTATAGACATATGAAAAAATCTCTTTGCTGATTCCCAGAAATCACCAAAAAAAAGGAGGATTATGTTGAAGCACACATGTCTTCCTTTAATCAAATTGAGCCTTAGAATACATGTAATTTGTGTATCATAATAAATATCATGTCATTGTTTATGTATATACTTGTGAGATCAGGTGTCATTTGGATTTTGTACATGAAAGAAATAATGCGCAGAGACTAATAGTAATGTGACAAAGATGATAAAATGATGCCTGACAATAAGTTAGGATTACTTCCCATTTGTATTTTATTTGCATTTCCCAAACACACAGTAAAGATAGATATAAAAGAATCTTTAAAACTCAGAAAATGTCTCCATTTAAGATAATATGGTAACACTGTGTGAAACTCTTCTGTACCACTACTCCTCAAAACACAGATATAAAACCTGGGAAAATATTAAGATGATAATTCTCTCCACATTGATCTATAGATGCCATGTATTCCCAGTGAAAATCACAAAAGGTCTTTTTGAATAAAATGACAAAATGACTCTAAAATTTATATGGAAAGGGAAAGAACTAGAATGGACAAAATAATTTTACAGAAATAAAAGGTCTAGAGCACTTACAATACCTTGTTTCAAGATTTACTATAATCAAAACAGTGCCTTGTCTGCATAAGGATAAGCATATAGATCAATACAATAGAAGGGGGTCAAGACATAGACCTTCACTTATAGAATCAATTGATTGTTGACAAAGGTTCCTGGGTAATTTAATGGGAGAAAGATAATATTTTCAATAAATGGTTCTGGAAAAGCTGGATATGTGTTTGGAAAAAGACTGAACCTTGACTTTTATCTCACACCACATTAAATACACATACTCAGATGCAATGGATTATAGATATAAATGTAGGCACTGCAACAATTAAAGCACTGGAAGAAAATAGAAGAAAATGTGACATTGCATAAAGTAAATATTTATTTTAAATAGATAAAAAGTACAGTCCATAAAAGAAAAACATTGATAAAATGGACTTCATCAAGATCAAAAACATTTGCTCTTTGGATGATGCAATTAAAAAAAAAAGTCCAACTACAGATTGGGAGAAAATATCTGTAAAACCTATGTCTAACAGTGGATTTTTATAATTATATATATTTTATATTTAAATATGTATTTAAAACTTTCTTACAAATCAGAAATACTAATAAAATATAACATGAAAATGAGAAAATATTTAGCGTGACATTTCACAATGAAAGATATATGACAGTAATCACAGGGAAAAAATGCAAACTGCCAATAAAAACTATAAGATACAACTATATAACAACACCAGCATGAGTAAAGTTAGAGAGACTGACATTGTCAAGTGTAAGCTGGAAGGTGGAATGACTTTAACTCAGATTTTGCTGGTAGGAATGCAAAATTGTGCAGTAATATGTTCCTACAGGACCAACCTCCAATAAAAATCTTGGATTTCTAGGCTAGGTTAGTTTCCCTGGCAGGCCAAGCTTTGCACATTTTCAAAATTCATTAATGGATAAATTAAGTGTGTCCTTTGCAATTTCACCAGGATAGAACTCTTGGAAACTTGTGCCTGGTCTCCTCCAGACATGTTCCCTGCACTCATTTTCTTTGCTAATTTTGCTTTCTACTTTTTCACTGTAATAAGTTGTAACTGTGAGTACAATGACTTCCAAACTCTGTGAGTTATTTTTTCAAATTACTAAACTTGGGGTTGATCCTGGGGACCACTTTCATAGTAGTTTTTAGTATCAACGATAAAGGAAGGGACCAAAAAATCAAAAACTAAAACAAAAATAATACAGTTACTCAATCAGTCGAAATAAAATAATAATCAACCAAATATACCTATTTATACCATTTTGCACATTTTTTCTATGCCTATGGTTTTAAGCATTTCTGATATAGAATACATTTAATATACAAATCAGAAATGCTTAAAACCATAGATATAGAGAAAATACAATAATTTATATTTTTCTAAATTTTTGTGTTAATAACCAAAATATATAGGTCATTCTTATTAAAACATAAAATAAAATTAAGATTATTTTTTTCTGGAGACATGAATCATTCTTGGTCCATATAGAGTTCCCAGAAGGAGGAAATGACAATTGATCACTTTCCTTTCATTTCAGGATACCATTAAAATGAAACTCCCTAGGCTTGTTTGTATATGCTTGCAGTCTTTCTGGATCTTACATTCTTATTAGTCTGTTCTTCCAAACTGAGGCATCTCCCTACTGCCAATTTTCCTTTTAAGCAGTTTTACTGTGTATCAAGAACCAGTGTATTACTGGGCAAAAAAGGCTCTCCTACCACCTAAAACGTCAACATTTCACAAGATATTTGCCCTTCATGCTTGACTTCAATGGAACATGACTTTTCTTTTCCACAGAAAATAAAAGCTCATCCTAAAACTTATTTTTAAAATCCATACAAAATGTGAAGACTGCAAAAAAACACAACGTTCTCTATCTGCTTACAGTCATTTTCAGCAATGCCCAACTTTTTGGCACCAGGGCTTGGTTTCATGGAAGACAACTTTTTTCCATGGGGCGGGGCAGTGCAGGGGACAGTGGACAACTCAGGTGATGATGCTGCCAAGTTGCTAACAGGCCACAGATCGGTTCTTGGGCAGCGGAGAGTTGGAGACTGCAGATTTAAATTATTTTATATTTATAAGCCATATCCCTTTTATATTTAGGGTCACATTGTTTGACCAATTATTCTGATAGCTATGGGTCTTCATTATTGTCTCAGTGAAATTCTGATTTACTCACCCACATTCAAACAGAGCATTGAAATTTGGTTCGCAGATTTTATCTTTAGCAGCTTTAATATCTTCCCCTTTCAACCACTTCAGGGAAAGACACAATTTCGTAACTACAACTACATTCGTAACTACTTCTTTCAATTCACTCACCATTTTCCTTTCTTACCATCGCCTTGAATTCTAAAACTCTAAAACTTTCTCACCCATTGTTCACGTATAAAATAACATTCAAAGAATCCACCTGTTTACTTTGTGTATTTATTTCCTCTCCTTCCTTCAATTCCTTCCTCTCATAGAATCTCCCTGAGGCACATTTATTTAATCATTTTATAGCCAGCACTCACACATTCTTCTTATTCTGTCTCGTTGTTGAATGCTCTCTGAAAATAAACTGGTTAAATCCAGTTGTCATATTTACCACTTTTGATTATTGCTAGAGTGCTGCTTTACATTGAATGCTATAATAATATATAATACTTAATTTCAGTTGGCTACTTATTATTTGATTTTCCTATACATCCCTAACAACATACATTTGGGAATTAAAAATACACATTACAGGGTCCATGGCTAGAGCCTAAATGTCTTCTAAGTCTGTTCTGTGAGACTGACTATCCCTAACACATTATTATTTTAATTACCATACTTACTCCCATAACTCTATATAACTAAACATGTGCTTATGTTTTGGGTAAACATAAAATTTTAATAAATTCAAAGTCATAACCAATGATAAGAAATTTAATTTTAGAAATGGAATAATTAGCATCCAGAATTATTTAAAATATAAGTAGGTATATGCAATTTATTTTACAGCAGTTAATATCAAATTTAAGGTAAAAGTTCCAAATACACTGCTGACAATTCATGTTTAAATTAATAAATATATTGTAATTTTATACAAATCAGAAACATTCCACCCAACATTTTTTAACTGAAAGTACAGTATATATGTTTTTTGAAAATTGAGAATTCAAAATGTAGTTTTATGCTTTTTCAACAAAACAAGATTATTTTGGCTAATATTTATTTATTTTAAAATATTCTTACAGGTGAGGTTTTCCCCTCCCAAGAAATAACAACTGATTCATACATATGAGAGTGTCTATGTTATAGTGCCTCATGGAATTATCTAAACAGAACAGCTGTTAAAATACATTAGCAGAACTTAGCCTAGTATAAATCAATGCATGGCAAGTTAGGTAGTTATGTCAGATTCCCTTTGTCATGAGTACTGAATTCACTGGACATTTTCATTAGAGTCAGAAGAAAGCTTATTGATTTTGAATTTAGACATTTCAAATAAATATCACACATTTCATTTCTCTTGATGAAACTATTTCAGACCATATTATGAATTAAATATTGAATTTCATATGTATCTCAGTTTGAATTATTTTCCTAGAACTTTCAGACCTAGGAAAAAACCCGAAAGGAACTTAGTTTAACTCATTATTGGAATAATTTTTAAATTAAGAAGAACAATATTAATAGAATCATCCTCACCAAATTAAAATTATCATGAGAAATACAGAACAATTTAGTCACAGGTATTCTAAATTACTAATGGAGAAAAAAAAAAATAACTTTAGTTTTTTTTTTTTTTTAAGCTAAAGTATTATTATCCAGGAATGAGTTAAGAAATATACTAAAATAATATTCAGAAAATAATGCAATAAAAATTTGGTAATCATTTTTTAAAAAGGGGATATTTTATATAGTTTAGAATCACAAAAGCAGAGGTGGTTATGAATGACAGCAGTAATACAGCCTAAACAAATTGATTCTTATAATTTAAATATAAAATAAATTATTTTCTATGTACTCAAGTCACTATAAATCAATCATTTCAACTGAGGAGCAGATATACATATATATAAAATAAGAAAAATTCAAATATAAGTTAAAAAAAGAAAAGACATATAGCCCTTGAGGTACTTAAATTACCATGACTTCTGTTTTCTTTTAAAAGAAAAATAATTGCCTACTGTTACAGTTTCATAAATTTAGTTATAAAACAAAAAGTCAATGTATTGCTTCTTTTCAACATTCACAAAATATTGCCATTTAAATAGTGATTGCAGAATTTTATTTCTGCCAGTGATAAATGTGGCAGAAAGAGAACAGGTTAGTTTTACCACACCAGCAGTTAGAAAACTATCTCTGTCTTGATCTACCATAAAATTTTATTTAAAAGCCATTGAGAAGGAATAAATATGGAATCCAATAATGTCAATTTTACATTCGCATTTTCAGAGAACTTCACTTTAAAATATGTGTTCTTACACTTTATAAGCAGTACTTAGCTTCCTAATGTAAAACTCACTTCCCACTGTTACCCCATGAATAATTCTGGAAAGCTATCTCAGTAAATCTCTCACAGATCTCAAGTAAGAAGCACTTCCATTTGCATCTGCTTATCCAAGAGAGATGAGTAGTTAACATGGAGTATTGCTTTGAAAATTCCTAAAGCTCATATTTAACCATAGCTGAGCAAAAACAGTGCTTCTATTTCTTCTGCCACCTCTTAAGTATCAAAATGCTACAGTGGCTTGGATAGCAAATATTATTCAATGTATCAGTTATTCTTATATCAATTGAAAGATATACATATAAAGACTGAAATTAAACTTTTTTTTTTAACTTCATCTGTAATGTAGAAAATCAATGACTCTCAAGTATAAAAGAAATTAAAGCAAAGGAATCTAGGAAGAAGTGTTCCTAGAACACCTAAGATTAAAAATAAAGGAAACTAAAAGTTTACTAACAATTTCAAAATTATTTTTCTACTGAATACATGCTTTTACCCATGAAGTTTTAACTGTTATAAAACTTGTCTTCCCAAAGTAGAAAGAAACTTAAAGAAAACAACAACAACAACAACAACCTCTTTACAGACACTGGATAATAGGCAGCAGAAGACTCTGATCCATGTGAAAAGGGAAATAAACATGCATCTTACAAGTTCCTAGAATTGTTTCAGGAGGCAGTTTACCAACTGTAATTCAGAAAAGAAACACAAACTGAATCAGAGGTTTTGCCACATTGAGGAGGCAGAGATGAGAGTTGATGGACACTAAGGTACCTTGAATCTTCAAGACAGAGAATTGAAGAAGGGTCTATAAATAGAAAGAACTCCAGAAAGAGCTTCAGACACATAGGGCTACCCAAGTGTCTATGGCTGATTAATAACCTTCACGTGAAACTCCACGAGACTGGGCAAGGAACAAGTGCCAAAGAAAGAAAAATCACAGTGAACTTAAAAGCTAAATAATTTCGGGATCTCACAAAGTGATAAAAATTTTTTGAGTACCACTAGCTAGTGAAGTGACATCATTGAATACATGGGGATTTTCCTAGGGACTTCAGAAAGGCCACACATTGGTATTGGTGTTACTTAGACTTAGAATAAAAGCTACTCTAAACTTTCCTTAAGAAAGGTAAAACCACACATCAAAAAAAAAAAAAAAAAATCAAGTTGATCTGGATAATATCAGCCTAACCTATGTACAAAAACAACTGTGTTACCTGGAAGACAGTGAGAGGGAGACAGAAAAAATATTTGATGAAATGACAGCTGAGAAATAAACACATTTAATATTAATAGAAAGTATAAAGCAATGGATACAAGAAGCTCAGTAAAGTTTATGGAGGATAAATACACACAAAAAAATCACATCAAAACATGTTATAATGAAGTTGCTATAAACTAGGATAAAAAGATAAAGTGTCCAGAATACACATGACATTCAGGGAATGAAAAATAAGAACAATTACGGTGACAGGGCTTCTGGAATGGCAAGTAAAGAGTTTGGCTGACCCTATTCTTAGTAAAACAACAATTTAACTGGTGAAATTATTTTTTAAAAATAATACGAATTATTTGGAAATTTTCCTAAGACCATTCACTATATGGAAAAAGGCTTGCTCAAAAGCCCACGGAACTGCAGTATGAACAGTGAGTCCTTAGTGTTTGAGCCACAAACTGCTTCCTTACAACCCCTCCTTTATATCAGTTTTGGAAGCTCTATCCTGTGTGTTCTACTACAGACATGTGACAAGAAAACAAGGGCTCCTCCTAGCCCCAGGTCTCAGTCTACATCTGATTTCATCCTGGGAAGGGAAGACTGCCAGCATTTTTGATCCTGCTTCCAGCCTTAGTCGTAAAACGTTATTTTTAGAAAGTTACAGTAGAGAGGTCTGGGTCTAACTTCTCCTGCCCAACCAGTGTACATAGGATTCAGATTTTAAATCAGGCACAGCATGCAGAGAATACTGAGGTGCCTATGTCCACTGCCCTAGCTTGCTTTTAGGAGGGAGGTTCCACCCTGGCTGGGGAAAGTCAGAACACGAGGGCTGTCACCCTCACGCAGTCCCCTGGGAGTGTCACTACTGAAAAAACGTCTGGCCTTCAGCTCTTATGCAATGATGCAGAGGTTTAAGCCAGAGAGAGAGAGAGAGAGAGAGATTAGGAGGATGAAGGAAACTGCAGTGCAGCCTAAGGGGCTAATTTGCTTTGGAACAGAATATGGAAAGCTCCATGTCTAAGGTTGTTGTTTAAAATAGTGAGAATCTTGGTGGAGAGCAATCAAGAGGAAATGTTAGCTTCATAACACAAACAAAAATGTCAGAGCAGCCATTTTGATGAAAAAGAATGAGGGAGACAGCCAAGGAGAGGTCTCCTGGGATCACATTGCACTCCAGTAGTTGAGCAGGCTGTGCACATTCACTAAGCTACACCTACTTGGGGGAAATTAGAGCAGAATATGGACATCCTTGAGAGCATTCTCCAAGCCATACACAAAACATTAATACAGAGCAAAAACTTCACTGGCTCAAGAAGTTTAAGCACTAGGTCTGACCACACACTGACTGAATAACAGTGTACTCTGACCTAGAGGTAAGTCCCAGGAAGATAGGCTTAAAAAAAACAATAAAAACAACCATCCCTGGCAGTCTGAAAAAATGTGGGGCAGGGCCAAAAGTGCAACATATCAAAAATTATAAGAAAGGGAACCTAGAAGCTTCTAATCCTGGGCGGGCAACACAGAAAAAAATAAAAAAATAAAAACACCAGTATATACATCATATATATGAGGTAAACTTTAACAGTTTGTTATAATTATTTCTTAATACAATTTTATGTGTATATGTATAATTTTTTTAAAAAGAAGAAAAAAAGTTGGAGAATTCTCACTTCCTGATTTTAAGACTTACTGCAATGCTATAATAATCAAGGGAATGATGTCCTGTCATCAGTATAGACGCATAGATTAATGAAATAAAATTGTGAATGCATAAATAAACCCTAGCATTGTGGTTGATTAATTTTTGATGAGGGTGTCAAGAATAGCTTTTCAACAAATGATGTTAGTACAACCAGACTGCCACATGTAAAAAAATGATAATGGATCCCTCCTCAAACCATACTGAGAAAGTTAGCTCAAAATGGATCATACAGCTAAATATAAGGGCTAAAAATACGACACTCTAAGAGGAAAACACAGATGTATATCTTCATGTCCTTAGATTACCAATTATTTCTTAGAACATCAAAATTATAATCAACAAAAGAAAAAACATATAAATTGTATTTCATAAAAATTGAAAAACATTTATGCTACAAATAGTAACATTAAATAAGTAAAAGGGAAACATAGAGAATGATAAAACTATTTGAAAGTCCTGTATCTGATAAAAGACTTCTGTCTAGAATTTATAAATAATGTTTACAATTTAATAATAAAAAGACAAATAACACAAAGTAAAATGGGAAAAGGGTTTGAATAGACATTTATCCAAAAGAAGATATACAATGGACAAAAGGAGAGCAAAGATTAGTCATTAGGGAATTGAAACTAAAGACCACAATGGAACATAGTGTCACACTCACTAGTATAGTTGTAGTAAATTAAAAAACATGTAATAACTTGTGTTGGTTCATGGGGAGAAATTAGAATATTCATACATTGTTGGTGGGGATTTAAAATGTTGCAGATGCTTTAAAAAACAGATTTTCATTTCCTCAAAATGTTCAACATATGATCCAACAATTTCATTCCTACTTATATATTCAAGAGATATGAAAACATACACCCACACAAAAACTTGTGTATGAATCTTCATAACAGCATTATTCCTATTCGGTGTTTATCAGCCAATGAATGGATAAATAAAATATGGAATATCCACATAATGGAATTTTATTCATTAATAAAAACAAGTGATTACTGATGCATGCCATGACATGGAGAATGTTAAAAATTTGCTAAGTGGAAGAAGCTAGTCATAAAAGATTGTAGTAGGATTCCAGACTGTATTGTAGGATTCCATTATTATAAAATGTCTAAAATAAGAAAACTATAAGACAGAAGGTAGGTTAGTGATTGCCTATGGCTGGGGGTAGGGTGAGTTTGGGAGGGGACAGGAAGTGGCTGCTAATGGTTTGAATATTTTTGGAAGAGAGGAAAAATATTCTAAATTAGCTTGTAGTGATGATTGCACAATAGTGTGAACTTACTAAAAACTTTGGATTGTACATTTAAGTGAATGCATAAAGCTTTATTAAAAAAAATCACAGACTTCTCCTCAGAAACTCTGTAAACCATAAGATAATAGAAAATACTTTTAAAGAACTGCAAGCCGGAAAAAAAAAATTAAAACACATACGCATATGGGTTAGACATTTAAATAAATAACTATAGAAAATAGTAAACAAGCTTTTAACTGTCAGAGAAAGACATTACAAATAAGCAAGTGAGGAGAGAAAAACAAACCCTGTGCTGCTGAATTTAATTGAAGATATCAGTTTGAACTCATTTTAAGTTTAACATAAAGGAAAAACTATGCAAATATTTATAAATAGATGTGTATATGCATGGCTATACATGCATATGAATACATACTATATGTTAGTTAGTATATGTGTGTGTGTATATATATATATATATATAAAAATCATACTCTGAAAAAGTGATACAAAAAAGCAAAAAGTAGAGCAAGTTCAATAATCCCAATAGATTGTTTTAAACTAAAGTTTCAATTATTATTAACCACATTCACAGTTGATTAATTTTGAAAAGTTCAGGTTAATAAAATTAAACAATTTATTCATGATTTCTATTGACTTTAATAAGCTAATTTGTTTTATGAATCTCCAGGAAATAGACAAAATATGTAGTTTACCTGGATTTATTTGAGCATAGAATACATTTTGGGCAATTTTTCATAGGAAAAATATTCTCCAGAAAATGGCAGGCTAAATTAATCCAAATAAATGGTGAAATAAAAAAATAAAAGACATAATAAATATCAGCATACATTTCTGTACATAAAATTATGCACAATTTTTAAAAAGCTTTTATTTTGATTGGGTTGGCTTAAAACGGAATATTTTTAAATCTAAAATCAACAGCATTTACATTAAGAGAGCAAATCAACACAGAATAAAAAGTGTTTCTGAATGTTGAATCAAAATTATTTCTGGAAAAAAACAGACTTACTTTAAGTTTTCTTAATTCTATTTTGTAAGAATTTTACTCTCTGAATGCTGTTCCATCTTTCATACTGCCTGAATTCATTTTATTTTTACATAAGCTTACATCAAATATCTGGCAGGATGATTCTATCTACATGTAGATAAATGTAAGTGGAAACACCTGAAATGAACAGAGTGAACTCTTAAAATTCTATTAAGTTCAAAACGTACAAGATTAGCTGGCAATTTCTGGAGACTCTTGATTTAAATTCACTTTTACCTATGGATAAGTATAAATCTGTTGGGTTTAGCCTATATCTACTCTTAAGTGCAGCTTCATCAATGCTTATACTTTTGAAGAAGAAATGGATTCTAAAGAGTCCATGATCCTTATTCAAATATAGAATGACTGAGCAAGTGCAGAATGCAATTATCTCTACCAAAATGTTTCTAAACAGATTTAGGTAGGTGGAATGATTATGTTTTAAAGTCAAGATTATACCTGAGGGTCTTCCTTCTGGGACTTACTGATTCACTGGAGATACGCAACTGGTAAACATTTCCAAAAAAACAGGGATTATTTAATTCTCCATCGTGATTCCTGAGTCTAGGTAGCTTCTGATAAACTGAAAGACCTCTGCAGAGTTTGAAATTATTGTGCTTTTAAAATGGCATAAAATCCCACAGTATAACTGTGCCCAACAAAAGCAAATCAAGAGATCTGCATTTTATAATGTATGTCTATTTATCCCAAATCAAAAAATAAACAAATAAACAAACAAAACCCCTGAAAGTCCAAGTGGTTTACTTTTCTATATCAGTACTTTAAAATGAGAATTGAAACGTGTAATTATGGCACCAAGTGTCTGATATCTCCTGAAGTGACAAATGAATTTTTGTTATACATAGTGTCACTGTTCAATACTGCATTGTATCCTAGTGCAATGAAAACTGAGTTACACTATGCTAAATATTGAATATACTCAGTACCATATAAATTACTGCTATAATAAATAATTGCTATCTGTGGAAGGAACTTGTCCCTGAGTCTCCTGAACCTTCAGACAGAATTACTTTTGTAGTACACAGAATTCTAAGATGACTCCCCAAATTCCTACCCCCAGTGTGCATGCCCATATAATGGTCTCCTTACAAGTGCAGGTAGGCTAATCTGATGAAAGAGAGTCTATATATTAGAGATCCAAGTCAGAGAGATTCAAATCTGCAACAAATACTGTCCTTTTGGCCTTGACAGAGCAAACTGCCATGTTGTCGACAGGGCCACATGGCAAGGAATGATAGGTAGTCTCTAGGATTTGAAAATGGACAGCCAGAAAGCCAATGAGGGCTTGGGTCCCACAACTACAAGTAAAATAGGGAACTGGCAGGTCCTGCTCCACGAGGAAGCATAAGACCAGAACCAAGTTCTCTGATACAAGAGGTGGTAGAAAAGCCGGCCCAAACCATCTAGAACCAAGATGGCCATGAAAAATGACCTCAGGTTACCCTCACTATTCATTATATCCTGCTTATAATGTATTAGCACCCTACAAGAAACTCCCACCAGCGCCATGACAATTTACAAATGCCATGGCAACTCCCAGAAGTTACTCTATATGGTTTAAAAAGAGGAGGAAACCTCAGTTCCAGGAACAACCACCTCTTTCCCAGAAATATTATGAATAATTCTCCCTCTGCTTAACATAAAATTAAATAGAAGGTATAAAATGAGACTCTGGAAACTCACAAGGTGCTATTCTCTGTTGCTTTGAGAAATAGCCATTGCTCTGCCTATGGAGCAAGGCTTCCTTCTGTTTCTTTCTTACTTTAATTAACTTGCTTTTGCTTTGCTCTGTCAGCTTGCCCTTGAATTCTTTCCTGTGTAAAGCCAAGAACCCACCTGGCCTTCAGGCTGGACTCCAGTTTTGGAATCCACTTTCCTGTATCACAAGGACCTGAATTTGACCAACTAGTGAGGTTGGAAGAGGACTGAATTTTCAGATGAGATCACAGCCATGGCTATATTGATTTCTTCTTGGTGAAACCCTGAACAGAGGTTTACCTCACCCAAGCCTGTACTCCTGAACCACAGAAATGGACACACAATAAATAGATGCTGTTTTAAGTTGCTAAGTTTATGATGATTTGTTTGACAGCAATAGAAAAATAATATAATTTTGATATCAGGTTTCAAATGATTTGAAGAAAAAAATTACATTTGAAAACAAGAGTAAAATGCTATCAATCATCCTGAAATAATCATAAAGGGGAAATTTATATTGTCTTCTTTTTTCTATTTTTTTTAGACTCTCCATCTACATATATAAGTAATGTTGCATCTGTCACCATCTCATTATTCCATGTTTATGATTATCCATTCTAAAAAAAATTAATAATTTTACTTACATTTCTTTACACATTCTTTTTCAGTTTAATTATCCATATCAAACCCTGACTCAGCTAAAATAGATGAACAGTTATCCAATTAAAATATCCTGTATAATTTCTAGGAAAATTGCCCCCCAAAAATTCCATGTAGAAATATATTTTGTATTTCTGTTTAATTTGAAATGTTTTAAAATGGCAAGTTAATATAAAAATCCTCTAAAGTTAGTGGCTGTACAATATTAAAATGTGTAATTCAAATGAATAAAAATTTGGTGATAGTTTCTTTTAGAATAAAAGATTTCAAATGTTACATATCTTTGAGTAAATATGAAAGGGGTTTTTAAAATATACTTAATGTATTGAAATAGGTAATTTTTATTGTGTATATATAAAAATGCACACATTTTTCAATTCATGAGAGATTCCTGTTCCATCAAATGAGAAAAAATATTAGAAAATATAATTCAGTAAAGATGTTCAAATGGCAAATAAGCATATGAAAAGATACACCATATTATATGTCACAAGGGAAATTCAGACTAAAATAACAATGAGAAACCACATACCTATTAAAATCATCAAAATCCAAAACAATGATACCGCCAAATGTTGTTGAGGAGTAACATTATCATTCATTGCAAAATGGTACAGCCACATTGGAAATTTTTTGGCAATGTCTTGTATAACTAAACATAGTCTTACCATATGATCCAGTAATCAATCATCTTGGTTTTGCCCAAAGATTTGAAATCTTATGACCACATGAAAATGTGTACATGGATGTTTACAGAAGCTTTATTCATAATTGCCAAAATTGGAGGTAACCATGATGTCCTTCAATAGGTGATTGGATAAATAATCTGTGGTACATCCAGCAATGGAATATTATTCAGCACTAAAAAGAAATGAATTATCAAGCCATTAAAAGACAGGGAGGAATCATAAATTGATATTATTAACTGAAAGGAACCAGTTTTAAAGGTCTACATACTTTATGATTCCAACTATATGACATTCTGGAAAAGAAAAAAACTATGAAAACTATAAAAAGATCAGTGGTTGTCAGGACTTAGAGGATAGCAAGGGATGACTAGGCAGAGCACACATAATTTTTAGGGTAGTGAAATAACTCTGAATGACACTATATGGTGAATTAATGTTGTTATTCATTTGTCCAAACCCATAGAATGTACAACATCAAGAGTCAATCCTAATGTAAGTTACAGATTCAGGATGATAATGACTTATTAATGTAGGTTCTTCAGTTCTAATAAATGTATCATTCTGGTGAAAAATATTGATAATAGAGGAGGCTATCTATTCATATGTGCGGAAGGTGTTATATGAGAAATCTCAATTTTGCTATGACATTAAAGAGGAAGAATACACAGGTGACTCAAAAATGTTTAGCTGGAGAGATTCACAATGATGGACAGTAGAGGGAAGGTGAGAATATATGGCTTATGGAGGAAGCCTATCTCTTGAGTTTAGACCTCAGGAGTTTGAGATGGCAGCAGAATTTGAATTCAATTTATTTATACACTTCTATTCATTCATTCAACAAACATTTATCTTGCAATGTTGTGTAAGATGCTGAGGATATGGCCCTGAACAAGACTGATATAATCTATTTCTTCATGAAGTTTCCATCATCTGGACAGGCAGATATTACATAAATAATTATGCAATTAGTTGAATTTCATAGAATAAACTTAGAAAAATTCTGTTATCGAAGAAGCCTTTTATGAGAAAGAGATATTTTAGCTGAACCTCCAAATGGCATTAAAGTAAGTAAAGAGGAGATTAAAAAATAAACATGACTATGAAAACAAGGAGGAAAGAGACATTAAATGAGTATTAGAATATAAATGGCCTAAGATTATATAGAACCCTTAGACCATGTTTAGATTCAGGGCATTAACATAAAAATATCGTGAATCCATTAAAAGAGCTTTAAACAGATGAATGGTACAAGAATATTTTGGTGACATTGACATCATATTTACTCCAGTAAATATGAAAGAGCAGATTGGAGGTGGAAAATGAATGTAGGAATACCACTGAATAGTCTATTTTATTCCTCCAGATGAAAGATGATGGTATCTTAGCCTAGATAACTAGGTGGATGGTGGCACAATTCTTTGATAGACAGATACTGGAGAAGACATGGTTTAGAAGACAAATCTACCTGTTGTAAGTGTGGAATGTGTTGAATACTATGTTCCTGTGAAGTACCAGGGAACATATTTAATAGTTTGATATGTGACATAAGATACAATGCAAGGCTTCCCATGTGTACAAAAATTATAAAGTACAGTTGGTACTGCTGACAACTCTGTCATTTATCTAGAAGAGACAAATGAAGCTGCTGAATGACCCTTGGGTCAATGACAAAATTAAGATGGAAATCAAAAAGTTTTTCAAACTGAACAGAAAACATGACACAAGCATCCAAAATCTATGGGCTACAGCAAAAGCAGTGTTAAGAAGAAAGTTTATAACCTTAAATGCTTACATCAAAAAGACAGGAAGATCACAAATTAATAACGTAATGTTACTCCTCAAGGAACTATAAAAAGAACAAATCAAACCCAAATTATCAGGAGAAAAGCTACACAAGCAGAAAATGAAATAACAAATCTCAGAGCAGAACTAAATGAAATGGAAACCAAAAAAGCATTACAAAGAATCAAGAAAACAAACAAACAAAAAAAAGGCATTTGAAAAGATAAACAAAATTGATAGGCCACTAGCTAGAATAAACAGAAATAGAAGAGAAAGAACGCAAATAAACTCTGTCAGAAGTGAAAAGGGAGACGTTACAACTGATACTACAGAAATACAAAATATCATCTGTGGCTACTATAAAAATCTCGGCACACATGAATTATTAATAGAAAATCTAAAGCAAATGAATAAATTTTTGGAAACATGCAACTTCCCAAGTTTGAACCAGGAAGAAATAGAAATTCTGAACAGACTAATAATGAGTAATGAGATCAAAACATTAATCAGTACTCTCCCAACAACAATACCATCAACAAAAACCCAAACCATATGGATTCACAGCTGAATTCTACCAGACATACAAAGAAGAATTGATACCCATTCTACTGAAACGGTTCCATACAAGGAGGGAATCTTCCCTAACTGATCCTACGAAGGTAGTATCACCCTCATACCAAATCCAGAAAAGGAAACAATACAAAAAGAAAACTACAGACCAATAGCCCTTATGAAAATAGATGCAAAAATCCACAATAAAATACTAGCAAACTGAATTCAAAAGCACATTAAAAACAAATTATCCTTGGCTAGGCACTGTGGCTCACACCTGTTATCCTAGCACATTGGGAGGCTGAGATGGCTCAGGAGTTCAAGAACAGCCTGAGCAAGAGCAAGACTGTCTCTATTAAAAACAGAAAAAAAATTAGCTGGGTGTGGTGGTGCATGCCTATAGTCCCAGCTACTTGGGAGGTTGAGGCAGGAAGACTGCTTGAGCCCAGGAGTTTGAGGTTGCTATGAGCTAGGCTGATGCCATGGCACTCTAGCCCAGGCAGCAGAGCGAGACTCTGTCTAAAATAATAATAATAATAATAATCCACCATGATCAGGAGGGAATAATCTTAGGAATAGAAGGATGATTCAATATATGCAAATCAATAAATGTGATTAACCACATAAACAGAATTAAAAACAAAGACCATATAATCACTCAAATGAAGCAGAAAAAACATCAATAAAATCCAACATCCCTTTCATGGTAAAAATTCTCAAGAAACTAGTCATAAAAGGAACATACCTCAAAATAATAATAAAAAAAATCAACAATGGTTTAAAAAAAAAAAAAAAAAGACAAATGAACAGCCCAACATCATACTGAATAGGGAAAAGCTGAAAGCATTCCTCCTAAGAACTAGAATAAGACAAGGATGCCCACAGTCTCCACTTCTATTCAACATAGTGCTGGAATTCCTATCCAGAGCAATCAGGCAAGAGAAATAAATAAAGAGCATCCAAAAAGGGAAAGAGAAGGTCAAACTATTGCTGATGATATGATTTTATATCTAGAAAACACTAAAAACTCCACCAAAAGACTCCTACAATTGATAAATAAATAAATAAAAAGAATTTATAAGTAAGATCCCAAAAGCAAATACAGCAACAGCAAAAATAAATAAATAATACTTGATTAAACTAAAAAAGTTTCTGCACAGCAAAGGAAATAATCAACATAATAAATATATAACCTACAGAGTAAGAGAAAATATTTGCAAACTACACATCTGACAAAGGGCTAATGTTGACAATCTACAAAGAACTCAAATAAATCAGCAAGTAAAAAAAAAAAACAAAAACATGAAAAAGTGGACAAAAGTCATGAATAGACTATTCTCAAAAGAAAATAGACAAGTAGTCAAAAATCATATAAAAATGCCCAACATCACTAATTATCAGGGAAAGAAAATTAAAACCACAATGAAATACCATCTTATCCCTGGCAGAATCCCATTATTAAAAAGTCAAAAAACAGTAGATGTTGGTGTGTACGTGGTGAAAAGGGAAAACTTAAGTACTGTTGGTGGGAATGCAAATTTGTTCAACCACTATGGAAAGCAGTATAGACATTCCTCAGAGAACTAAAGGGAGACCTATCATTTGATACAGCTATCCCACTACTGGATATCTACTCAAAGAAAGCAAGTCATTTTATCAAAAGGACAGCTGTATCCAAATGTTCATTGCAGCACAATTCACAATAGCAAAGATATGGAATCAACCTAAGTGCCCATCATCTGATGAGTGTATAAAGAAAATGTGGTGATGTGGTGTATAGTAGATATATATATAACACACACAACATGGAAGACTACTCAGCCATAAAAAGGAATGAAATAATGCCTTTTGGAACAACTTGGATGGAACTGGAGACCATTACCCTAAGAGAAGTATCTCAGGAATGGAAAAACAGATACCTCATGTTCTCACTCTTAAGTGGAAGATAAACAAAAGATATATATGTTCATAAAGAGCAGTAATGGACATTGGAAACTAAGAGGGACAAGGGTGGGGGGAAAGGGGAGTGAGGGATAAGAATGTACCTATCAAGTACAGGATACACTATCCTGGTGATGGGTACACTGTAAGCTCTGACTTAAGCATGGTACAATTTATCCACATAACAAAAATCACTAATACTCCCTAAATTGTTGGAAATAATAAAAGTTGACATAGGTATTTCCAAAGGCATGGGCTTTCTAAAATGGTTGTGGAAAATTATTATTTAGCTTTCATTCAAAAGTTCTTTTTACTTCTATACTTTAGTCCAAAAAGATGTTAGACACACAATGTAATATAATAAAAATTAATAATTAGAATATAGAAAGCAGGTAGAGTGGGAAATCAACTTGTATCGTGCAGTCAGAGAAAAAACTAGTAAGAAAAAAATGCATGTTGGCCGGGCGCGGTGGCTCACGCCTGTAATCCTAGCACTCTGGGAGGCCGAGGCGGGTGGATCGCTCGAGGTCAGGAGTTCAAGACCAGCCTGAGCAAGAGTGAGACCCCGTCTCTACTAAAAAAAATAGAAAGAAATTATATGGACAACTAAAATATATATATACAAAAAATTAGCCGGGCATGGTGGCGCATGCCTGTACTCCCAGCTACTCGGGAGGCTGAGGCAGTAGGATCGCTTAAGCCCAGGAGTTTGAGGTTGCTGTGAGCTAGGCTGACGCCACGGCACTCACTCTAGCCCGGGCAACAGAGTGAGACTCTGTCTAAAAAAAAAAAAAAAAAAAAAAAAAAAAAAAAAAAAAAATGCATGTCAAATTATCCTTCAGAAGGATAACTGAATCCTGCTAGATCATATGCTACGTCCAAATAACCAAAGCAAAACAAAACAAAACAAAAATATGATTTATATTTCAACAGATAAAAGTTGACAATATATAAAATGCATATATAAATTTAATATAATATTACCTTAGAAACCTTAGTGTAGGTATATGACAGAGAGAAAATTGAAGAAAGCGATTATTTAAGAAATTGGGGTAAATTGAGAAGAAGGCAGTCAAAACAATCTGTCAAAGTATATACACATCTAAACATCTGGCTTAATTCAGAAATAAAATCAAGGATCAAGAAAAATGGCCTATAATGGTCCGGAATGCATTCAAATATTTTCAGGATCCATCAAGCAGTAAATGTGTAAAATTTCCTGCTACAAAAAAAGTGTTGAAAGATGAAGACTGTGATCAATAGTAGAGTACATATTTTTACATTTAAAAATAATAAGCCCGGAGGAGATCAAAGATGGCGGAGTGGTGGTGACGGCCTGAATCTGCGCTCCCGGGAAGGAAGGCATCGATCCGGACCTGCCATAACGCTAGAAGACCGCTCCCACACAGGAACAGCGGTGTGAATCCACGGAGAATCAACGTGGGACAAACAGAGCGAGTGAGGTCTGAGGTGAACGAAAATTGGGAACGCGGGACAGACACTAGCCAGCGGAGCGCGGGTCGGATACACCGGCCCCCAGCCGGGGCGGGTGCAGCCTCTCGGGAAAGCGGCTAGCCCTCCACTCCCAATTGAACAGAGCCCTGACCCAGGCCAGCACAGAATCACTGAGGGATACGTGGCGCATTGGAGACAGGAGGCTTTTTTTGAGAAATTACCTTAGAACCTGGGGGATCTCAGCTGAGACAGCGCTTGGCGAGGAGGGACGGCTCTGCCCCAGGGCAGAAAAACACAAAAGACTCCCGGACAGCAAATAGCGTTGTACCCCGTGCTGCCTTTTTCGGCAGTTCTCCAGCCGGTCACCCCCGGTGCGTGTCCTTGCTGGCCAGCCCCTGGGCAGTGGCGGTCTCTGCCTGCCGGGGAGCCGGTCCCCTCCAGCCCCGGAGCACGGCAGGCGCCATCTTGAAAGCGAGAGCGAAACGGCTCGGGAGCCAAAAAGTGCCCAGCGGCTCTTTCTGCTCGTGCTGCCTTTTTCGGCGGTTCTCCAGCCGGTCACCCCCGGTGCGTGTCCTTGCTGGCCAGCCCCTGGGCAGTGGCGGTCTCTGCCTGCCGGGGAGCCGGTCCCCTCCAGCCCCGGAGCTTGGCAGGCGCCATCTTGAAAGCGAGAGCGAAACGGCTCGGGAGCCAAAAAGTGCCCAGCGGCTCTTTCTGCCCGTGCTGACTTTTTCGGCAGTTCTCCAGCCGGTCACCCCCGGTGCGCGTCCTTGCTGGCCAGCCCCTGGGCAGTGGTGGTCTCTGCCTGCCAGGGAGCCGGTCCCCTCCAGCCCCGGAGCTCGGCAGGCGCCATCTTGAAAGCGAAGGCAAAACCGATCGGGAGCCAAAAAGTGCCCAGCGGCTCTTTCTGCCCGTGCTGCCTTTTTCGGCGGTTCTCCAGCCGGTGACCCCCCGGTGCGCGTCCTTGCTCGCCAGCCCCCGGGCAGTGGCGGTCTCCGCCTGCCAGGGAGCCGGCCCCCTCCGGCCCGGAGCTCGGCAGGCGCCATCTTGAAAGCGAAGGCAAAACCGCTCGGGAGCCAAAAAGTGCCCAGCGGCTCTTTCTGCCCGTGCTGCCTTTTTCGGCGGTTCTCCAGCCGGTGACCCCCTGGTGCACGTTCTTGCTCGCCAGCCCCCGGGCAGTGGTGGTCTCTGCCTGCCGAGGAGCCGGTCTCCTCCAGCCCCGGAGCTCTGCAGGCGCCATCTTGAAAGTGAGGGCGAAACCGCTCGGGAGCCATAAAGTGCCGAGCGGCTCTCTCTGCCCGGCGCCCTCCGCTGGTCTCTGAACCAACGCCAGGAGTGCGGGATATGCCGGGGCCGCGCTCGGGGTGAAGGGGCAGAGCTGCGCTAAGGCAAAAAAAAAAAAAAACAACACGAACAAGAAGAATAGGCTCGCCGAACTGTATATTTTATTCTTGGTAAATTTCTTCTGGGTTTTGTTTGTTTGTGCTTGTGTTTGTTTTTGGTTTTTTTTGGGTTTTTTCTTTTTTTTCTTTCCTTTTCTTTTCTTTTTCTTTTTTTTTTCCGGCGGCGGACAGCCTCGGCGGGCACCTTTGCCCTCTGGGCCTCTGGCTGCCGCGCCTTTTTGAGCGCGGAGGTTGGATCCCCACCACCCTCGGAGCTGTGTGGGCGCGCAGACGCCATCTTGAAATCCACTGCGAAACCGCCCGGAACCCAGCCGGGCGGGCGTGAAGGGGCGGAGCTGTGCTAAGGCGTGAAAACAAAAACATCTAATGGCCGCTCCGGACCCAGCCGAGCGGAAGTGAAGGGGCAGAGCTGTGCTAAGGCGTAAAACAAACAAACAAACAAAAAAACATTGAGTCGCTGAATTATATACTTCAGATTTGTGTATCTTTCTGCCTTGCAGTGTGGTGAAGTGCTATGTAGTTTGTTTTTGTTCATTTTTGTTGGCGTTTTTGGTGTTTTTTGGTTTGGCTTTTTGCGTTTCTTTTCTTTTTTTTTTTTTTTTTCTTTTTTTTTTCTTTTTTTCTTTTTCTTTCTTTCTTTTTCTTCTTTTTTTTCTTTTCTCTTTCGTTTTCTCCTCTTTCTTTTCTTTCTTTCCTTTTCTTTTTTCTTTTTTTTCTCTTCTCTTTCTCCTCTCTTTTCGCCTTCTAACTGGGGACCCACGGTGAGCTTCGGAACGGGCCAGGTCCCTGGCTCTGGTACATACCGGATCCTGAGTAGTCACCCCCAGGGCCGGAGATCTGCGGGCACGCAATTGCCACTCTAGGGCCCACAGCCAAGTCACTGCGGAGCAATAGGGTACCAAGAGGCTCCCCGGACGGCCCTCTCCCCTGGTCCACGGACCTTATATAGGATCCCTGCCCAAGTGTAAACACTGAATACTTCTCCAGAAGCGAGAGTGTGGAACCTGATCCCTGGGGACATTGGGCCAAGACAGACTTTTGCCCGTGGGAGCTACAGCAACTGGGGCGCTGAGCAAGCAAAGTCACCGTCCTCTCCCCATAGCTAGTATCTTGCTGGCAGATAGAGTCAGAAACCTCCCCTATAGAGGAAGAACCAAAGGGAAACAAACAAACAAACAAACAAAGAGAATTTCGGTCTACTATTAGTGTGGACCCTGCCTGCCTTCTGAAAGACCACAACACAGTGTCCTAACTCACCAAAGCGGTCCTGGATCACTCCAATCCTCTAGGATTGGACCCATCGGAAGCAGTCCCCCAACGGAAACAGAAAAATCTCTGAACAATACACAACAGTCTCCCCCTCTTGCCAAAAGAAGCAACATACCTAGACTGTTTCACAGCCTAAGAATAGAGCACAAAGAGTCCTGTTAACCACACTAAACCTATAAGTAAAGATCCATCGACAAATCTAGATGGGAAGGACCCAGCGAAAAAACACGGAGAGCAAAAAGAATCAAATGGAAAGCTCATCCCCAAAGAGAAATACCAGCTCCCAACCATTTGACACAAACCAGACTCAAAACACCAACATGTCACAGGAAGAATTCCAATTATGGATTATAAACAAGCTGAATAATATACAAGAATCAATGGATAAACAACACAAGGAAAACACACAAAAAATACAGGATTTGGAGGAAAAATTCACTAAAGAAATTGAAATATTGAAGAAAAACCAAACTGAACTCCTAGAAGTGAAGAATTCACTCAGAGAGCTACAAAACACTGTGGTAAGTCTCAAGAGCAGGGTAGATCAAACAGAGGAAAGAATCTCAGAAATTGAAGATAACTCCTTCCAACTAAATAAGTCAGTCACAGAGATAGATCGAAAAAGTAAAAGAAATGATCTGAGACTTCAAGAAATGTGGGATTATGTGAAGAAACCTAACTTGAGAGTTATTGGCATTCCTGAGGGTGAAGAAGATAACAAGCAAGGGTTGGACAAGCTATTTGAAGACATAATCGAGGAAAATTTTCCAGGCCTTGCCAATACTCTAGACATACAGATTCAAGAAGCTCAAAGGACCCCTGGGAGATTCATAGCAAATAGGAAAACACCACGCCACGTAGTCATCAGGCTGACCAAAATATCCACTAAAGAGTCACTTCTCCGAGCTGTAAGGAGAAAGAAACAAGTAACTTACAAAGGAAAACCCATCAGAATTACGCCAGATTTCTCAGCTGAAACCTTACAAGCAAGAAGAGGTTGGGGCCCCATTTTCACGCTTCTGAAACAGAATAATGCCCAGCCTAGAATCTTGTACCCAGCTAAGCTAAGTTTTCTATACGAAGGAGAAATCAAGACATTCTCAGATAAACAAAGGTTGAGGGAATTCACCAAGACAAGACCAGCCCTCCAAGAAGTACTCAAAAGAGAATTATACACGGATCAGCACAAGAAAGATCCACGAATGTAAAACTACTCAAGAGCTAAAGATGAAATTCCAGATACCACAATGGCCCAGGAGAGAAAACATCACAATGAAGTTCTACCCAACAAGCTGAACAAAAAACTGTCTCACCTATCAGTTTTCTCAATAAATGTGAATGGCTTGAACTCCCCGCTCAAGAGACATAGACTGGCCCAATGGATAAAAAAATACAATCCAAGTATCTGCTGTCTTCAAGAAACTCACCTAACCTGCAAAGATGCATTTAGACTGAAAATAAAAGGATGGAAATCGATATTTCAAGCAAATGGTAACCAAAAGAAAGCTGGTGTGGCAATCTTAATTTCCAATAACTTAGCTTTCAAACCAACAAAAATAATAAAAGACAAAGATGGCTACTACATACTGATTAAAGGCACAATTCATCAAGAAGCCATGACTATACTCAATATATATGCACCCAACCTAGGTGCACCTAGATTCATAAAGCAAACCCTACTAGATCTCAACCAAATGATAGATAACAATACTGTAATAGCTGGAGACTTTAACACCCCACTGACAGTACAGGACAGATCCTCTAAACAGAAAATAAACAAAGACATAATGGACCTCAATAGAATGCTAGAACAAATGGGCATGGCTGACATCTATAGGACATTCTACCCAAAGTCCACAGAATATACATTCTTCTCATCAGCTCACGGGACATTCTCTAAGATTGACCATGTCCTAGGACATAAATCATGTCTTCAAAAATTCAAAAAAATAGAAATTATACCATGCATCTTCTCAGATCACAGCGGAATAAAAGTAACAATGATCACAAACAGAAACCCTCACTCTTACTCAAAGTCATGGAAGCTAAATAACCTTCTCCTGAATAATTATTCTATAAAAGAAGAAATCAAGATGGAAATCAAAAATTTCTTTGAATTAAATGACAATGGAGATACAACTTATCAAAATCTATG
The DNA here is from genome assembly GCF_041146395.1 of Eulemur rufifrons. Classification (NCBI taxonomy): domain Eukaryota; kingdom Metazoa; phylum Chordata; class Mammalia; order Primates; family Lemuridae; genus Eulemur; species Eulemur rufifrons. The sequence goes on along the minus strand of NC_091010.1, from coordinate 33,373,587 downwards.
GGATGCAGCTAAAGCAGTCCTGAGAGGAAAATTCATATCCATAAATGCCTATATCAAAAAGACAGAAAACATGCAAATAGACAACCTAACGAATAGACTCAAAGAACTGGAGAAAGAAGAACAGAACGATCCCAAACCCAGCAGAAGGCGAGAAATTACTAAGATCAAATCAGAACTAAATGAAAAGGACAACAAAGAAACTATAAGGGAAATTAATAAAACAAAAAGTTGGTTCTTTGAAAAGATAAACAAAATAGACACACCTCTGGCTAGACTAACCAAGAGCACAAAAGTAAAATCTCTAATAACCTCCATTAGGAACATGAAAGGAGAAATCACAACCGATGCTACAGAGATACAAGATATCATCTATGAATTCTACAAAAATCTTTATGCACACAAACTGGAGAACGTGGAGGAAATGGACAAATTTTTAGAAACACATAGTCTTCCCAGGCTCAACCAGGAAGAAATAGAGTACCTGAACAGACCAATATCAAGAAATGAAATCGAAACAGCAATAAAAAACCTTCCCAAAAAGAAAAGCCCTGGTCCAGATGGGTTCACACCTGAATTTTACCATACATACAAAGAAGAACTGGTGCCCATCCTACATAAACTATTCTCCAATATTGAGAAGGATGGAGTTCTCCCCAACACGTTCTACCAAGCCAATATAACATTAATACCAAAACCTGGAAAGGACACAACAAAAATAGAGAACTACAGACCAATTTCCCTCATGAATATAGATGCAAAAATTTTCAATAAAATACTAGCAAATCGAATCCAAGTACTTATCAAAAAAGTAATCCACCACGACCAAGTGGGCTTCATCCCCGAGATGCAGGGGTGGTTCAACATACGTAAATCTATAAATGTAATTCACCACATAAATAGAAGCAAAACCAAAAACCATATGATACTCTCATTAGATGCAGAAAAAGCATTTGACAAAATTCAACACCCTTTTATGATAAAAACGCTTAACAAAATAGGCATTGATGGAACCTACCTAAAAATGATACAAGCCATATATGACAAACCCACAGCCAACATCATACTGAATGGGGAAAAACTGAAAGCACTCCCACTTAGAACTGGAACCAGACAGGGCTGCCCATTGTCTCCATTACTTTTCAACATAGTATTGGAAGTCCTTGCGAGAGCTATCAGGCAAGAGAGCAGAATCAAGGGAGTCCAAATAGGGAAGGAAGAGATCAAACTCTCACTTTTTGCTGATGATATGATGTTATATCTGGAAAACCCCCAGGATTCAACCAAGAGACTCCTGGAATTGATTAACGAATACAGCAAAGTCTCAGGCTACAAAATTAATATACACAAATCAGAGGCATTTATATATGCCAATAACAGTCAATCGGAAAACCAAATTAAAGACTCAATACCCTTCAAAATAGCAACAAAGAAAATAAAATATCTAGGTATATACCTAACTAAAGAGGTAAAGGACCTCTATAAGGAAAACTATGAAACACTGAGAAAAGAAATAGCAGAACTTGCAAATAGATGGAAAAATATACCATGCTCGTGGATCGGAAGAATCAACATTGTTAAAATGTCTATACTACCCAAAGTGATCTACAGATTCAATGCAATCCCTATTAAATTACCAACATCATTCTTTACAGACATAGAGAAAATAATTATACACTTTGTATGGAATCAAAGAAGACCCCGTATAGCAAAAGCAATTTTAAGCAACAAAAACAAAATGGGAGGTATTAATTTGCCAGACCTCAAACTATACTACAAGGCCGTGGTTCTTAAAACAGCCTGGTATTGGCACAAGTGCAGGGACACAGACCAGTGGAACACAACAGAAAATCCAAATATAGAATCATCCTCATATAGTCACCTAATTTTCGACAAAGCGGGAAAGAATATACTCTGGGGACAAGAATCCCTATTCAATAAATGGTGCTGGGAGAATTGGTTAGCCACTTGTAGAAGACTGAAACAGGACCCACAGCTTTCACCTCTCACAAAAATCAAATCACGGTGGATAACAGACTTAAACCTTAGGCGTGATACAATCAGAATTCTAGAAGAAAATGTAGGAAAGACTCTTACAGACATTGGCCTAGGCAAAGAATTTATGAAGAAGACCCCCAAGGCAATCACAGCAGCAACAAAAATAAATGAATGGGACATGATTAAATTAAAAAGCTTCTGCACAGCCAAAGAAACAGTCCAGAGAATAAACAGACCACCTACAGAATGGGAAAAAATTTTTGCATACTACACATCAGATAAAGGACTGATAACAAGAATCTATTTAGAACTCAGGAAAATCAGCAAGAAAAAATCAAGCAACCCTATCAAAAAGTGGGCAAAGGACATGAATAGAAATTTTTCAAAAGAAGATATAAAAATGGCTAACAAACATATGAAAAAGTGTTCAACATCTCTAATCATCAGGGAAATGCAAATCAAAACCACAATGAGATATCACTTAACCCCAGTGAGAATGGCCTTTATCAAAAAAACCCAAAACAACACATGTTGGCGTGGGTGTGGAGAGACAGGAACACTAATACACTGCTGGTGGGACTGCAAACTAGTGCAACCTCTGTGGAAAGCATTATGGAGGTATCTTAAACAGATTCAAGTAGACCTGCCATTTGACCCAGCAATCCCATTATTGGGCATATACCCAAAGGAAAAAAGGTCATTCTGTAACAAAGGCACGTGTACCCAAATGTTTATAGCAGCACAATTCACAATAGCAAAGATGTGGAAACAACCCAAATGCCCATCAATACATGATTGGATTAGTAAACTGTGGTATATGTATACCATGGAATACTACTCAGCTATAAGGAATGATGAAGATACAACATCTCTATGGTTCTCCTGGAGAGAGTTGGAACCCATTATATTAAGTGAAGTATCCCAAGAATGGAAAAACAAGCATCACATGTACTCACCAGAAAATTGGTTTCCTTGATCATCACCTAAATACAAATCTGGAAACGACACCAATTGGACATTAGACTGAGGTGGGGGGTGGGGGAGGGGATGGGGGTATGCCTACACAATGAGTGCATTGCGCACCGTTTGGGGAGTGGTAACATTTGAAGGTGCTGACTCGGGAAAGGGGGGGTGGGGAAAAAAATATGAAACTATTGTTTTTAACTTGCACTGTTCACTTAATAATTTATCATGAATATTTCCCATATTATTTCATATCATTGTACAAGAAATAATGTATACATTATGAGGACATACTGTATCTAACAAGATATACTGTTAGACTCTTTGATTCTGTAAAATTAAAAAAAAAAAAAAAAATTTTAAAAATAAAAAAAAAAAAAAAAACCCTTCTGAAAAAAAAAAAAAAAAAAAAAAAAAAAAAAAAAAAAAAAAAAAAAAATAATAAGCCCCGGATGACTAAAACCAAAATCAAACCTAAATATCAAAACAAATCCCAAAACAACAAACAGATCTGGAAGCCAAATGAGGCTGTCGGACTTATAACATCTCCTGCTTTAGAAATGAGGCATAGCTCAAAAAAGAATTCAAGGTTATATTTACTAATAACATTCTTTTGTCTATATATGTTCTGCTTTTCAATTAGGGAAGAATCTACCCTTTAGTAATGTGAAAGTGATTTATATAGTTGTCCCATTAAATTAATTACACCAATTGAGAACTCTTTATACAAATATTTGTTTTACAAAACCATCATCCAGATAATTATGGTAAAGTATGTATTACCTTTTCTTTTTCCCTACATAACTTTTCAAATTTTCCCATATTCGATTTGATAAGGACTTGGCAGATAACTACATTTAATTTTAAGCTTGCAGAAAATTGGGTTCTAAGTATGTAAGCCATCAGGCAGCAACAAAGCATTATTTATGATTCTTGAAAAACAGCTGTGCTTTTGAGTCACAAATCATAGAACTATTGAAACTCCCAGCTGGAACAAACCTTGGAGATAATCTAATCATTTTACAGATGAAGAAATAGCTACCTAGAAAGATCAAGAAATTGACGAATGGCTGTGCAGTTTAGTAGTGAAGGCAGGATTAGAATTTAAGTCTCCCAACTCCAGAATGAAAACTTCACCACTATCTTCCCATATGACTTATTGCTGCTCATAACATATAACAGGTTAACACCAAGACAATTTTTTGTATTATGTTCTGCTAGATATGTATTCAAAGATTCTACTGAACTGAATATCTTAATTCTAGGAAATGTAGTTGATTTTCTCTTATGGTAAATCATAGCAATGTTATTTGTAAAGCTTGTGTTTATTTCATTACAATATGTTTTTTTAAAAAATTGGAGGAGGAAAAAGCCAAATATTTTCTTCATATGATAGAATAACATATCAATTTGGGACAACACTCCTAAAGCCAAAAATAAATTATTGGTACTTTTGGTTACCCAAATTCAGCTTCTCTGAGTCACAATGTTTATGTGTTTATATTTCAGGTAAATTTATAAAGGCATTGTGAACATATGGAATGTAAGAGTATGAAATTTATAGAGAAAAATATCAGAAAAGCAATAATTTAAAATCACTAGTTAAATGATTTTTTCCTCCCTTTATTCTTTAAAAAAATTTCTAAGGTATAAGCATTTCGCTCCTAATCTTAAAAGTCTAACTTCTTACTGAAAGACTTGATCAGCTAATTTCTAATAAATCTAGATTTGGGGGGTTTGTTCTGGTTATTTACCTTTTAAAATTTATTTATACTTATAAGAAAATTGTTCAAAATTCAAAAGCATAAACAATGTAGAACAGGAGAAAATAAATTTTCCTTCCATTTGTACCCCAAACTATTTAATTTTCTTTCCTAAGTCAAACATTCATTTAGTATCTTGATTATTATTAGAGAGTTTTAATGCATTTGTAAGCATATATATTCATTTATTTTGTATGTTAATAGCAGCATAAATTGATATTTTTCCCCCTAATATTTATTGTCTCAAAAACTGTTTTGGGGAGAAAAACATCTGATACACCCTTTTCTATCTTAGACGTTAACAAAGTCAGTATGTGCTCCTGAATATCTCCCATGTGCAAGGTAATGTAGGATATGTACACACAAATCAGACACAATGTTCACATCAGTTCTTTCTTTCTCTTTATTTCAAAAGAGCATTATCAAAACACTGCTTTGATACTAAGAGACCATTTGTCCTTATACATTTTCATCTGATATTAAAATAAAAATGTCATTTGGGCAAAATTAATTAAATTTTTAGGGGTTTATCTACATGTTTCGAAAATTGTTCTTACATTCAGCAAAGATATAGTGGGACCTTAAAAACCAATTTTGGCCTTTTTATGGCAAATAAGCAGATTTGTTATATTTCTGTTTTCCTTAGTGCAAAGTTTTCATAAACCCATCTCTTTTATTAGGTTCAAATCCAAAACTTCACAAGATTCAGTTATGTATTTGCTACTTGCATGTTCATGAGAATTAGATGGAACCTTAGAAATGATGATATTATTAGAACCTAGAGGAGACTGAATATTAAATATTAATTCATTTACTCAAGGAAAGAATATAGGCCAGATAAATGCCACCCACACAGTTTTATTGGTGATTGAAAAATCTCTGAAACAGTGGCCATTCTTAAGGAGATTTGGAGATAGGGCTTACAACACACTAATCCAACAGCTAGTGTGCTTATGAATGCCTAATATCAGAACTCTCTTTGAGGGGGAAAACATTTTGAGAAGGGTTGAAAAATGTTTTCATCTACTTTGAGAAACTTAAAGAAGAGGCAATAAAAGGGGGTGCTGAAATGAGAGGAAATAATTTCACATAAGACTAGCCGTTGTCTTAAAGCAAAATGGTGTTTATGAGTACACTAGCTAGTAGAAATTTAAATGATATTTTCTTATAAAAGTCTTAGGAATTACTAATTAGACACTGTTAACCTGGCTACTTTATTTTAGTGTTTCTAATTTAACTTAATAAGATATTTTGCATTGTATTCTCTGTGATCGTGACCTAGAATACATTTGTCCTACAAATTCTTTTGTCATTATAGGCCATCCTTGTGGGATTAATGTGGGATTAATGTTCCTAGAATGGACTTCATGGACTTCATGAGATGTGGCTCAAGACAGTGTTTGAAACCTGGATTACAGCTATAGAATCATCCTACAGGCAGCTAACACATAGTACTCTAAGGGTTCCCACTTTGATTTTTGCGGACCATCTTTCTTCCCCTAGGTCGTGACTAACAGGCATTTGAGAATCCTTCCAATGAACATAGGGGAGAAAACTGCTGGTTTATCCTTGCCACAGAGAGCCTTTTATTTTAAGAACCTTGACACCTTTTGTAAATACAATTGACAGTTGGAAGAATGAAGTGTATTAAATTTAAAGATTGTTTTCTAACCACAGGGGTCCAGGCCAAGCCACTGGAAGAATTAGTATATCCCAGTTCTTCAGACTTTTGGTTCAGTGTTTTATCATCCTCAGTCACTTGCTTTCCCAAAGCAGAAAGAACAGGGGGAGAAGTAATTAAATACAATTTTTTCCTCCTCTGCAGGAAACCAATATGACAATAGTAATTTGTTAACTTCTGGAAATAAGGGAGCAATTAAGGGAAAAATAAATCTTTGAGGATTTTCCTAAATCTTTCATTCTTTTTACAGCAGCCTATTACCAAGTGCCGGTGTGTGTATACTGGCTTCATTTGGAAGGTTGTGTTACCCATATTTGACACATAATAACTTTGGTGATTAATTGATTGACTAAACAACATTGTCTAAAAGAGGAATAAGGAATAAAAATTAACAGTTGAGCAGATTCCAAGACAGTGTGATTGATGTTCTTTGCAGAAACTTAGAGAAGCCAATAGTCCACGTTCATAGAAATGTGAAAAACGAATAAAATAAATAAAAATATAAGAAAAGGCTTATGTTTGCTATAGTCAGGCTTTGACTCAGTTACCTAGGTGTGTATGTTGTGCATCTGCCTTACTGATGATTTCACATCCCTTGTACAAATTCTTGTAGTCGGCTCTGGGGTTCTGGTAATAAAACCTAAACTTGTTTCCCTCTGCTTGAAAACTGATCCTCTATCTGTCTAGTGTTCTCTAGTATCAATTATGACTTGTTTTTGCTATACACTTTTGCTTTCCATTCATGATTAGAATGTTATATCATATTAAAGATATTTTAAAAAACTGAAAGAAACAAATATCAGAAATGTTTGGAAATAAGCAAGCATAATTACATCCCAGTCTATAAAACAGATGGATAATGTTTGAGAAAGTAAATTGTATAATATTTGGATCTTTATATGTGGTGGAATTTAATGGTGAATAAGCATTCTATTATAACTGCAAACTTTTTATTAAAATGATATTTTACATTAATACATAGGTATGGAAATGATAGTAGCTATAAATGTTGCTATTTCTTGGCATTTTCTCTATTTACGAGTATGCTTTATATATTTGTATAAACAGAAGACATTTAGACTCTTTTATTATTAACTCTATATTATTACAAGACCATTATTTTGGGCAATACTTTATATATAGAGAATCCCACTGAAACGTCAGCTAATTTCCTCATCTCCCTCAATTATACTTTAAAAAATGTATTAAAACATTGAAATATTTACAATTCACATTTCACATGCAAAAGTTTATCTTATTTCCTTTAAACCAAGTGTACTCAAAGTGTAGATTGAAGACTCCTTGGGTTCCTTGATATTCTTTTAAGGGGTATTCAAAGGCAAAATAATTCCAAAATATTAATAAGATGATATTTTTCTTTTCTCACTACCATTCTTTCAAGAGTGACAATTTCCTGAGGATTCATAGTGTGTAATGATTTGGTATAATAAAATATTTCAACATATGAAATATCTGTGATTAATATTTTCCAAATGACTTATATATGATGTTATAAAAATCATTCAAGTTAAGAGATCCAGTCAAATTACAAGATTGATGGGTACATTTTAAGAAAACAATACAAAAAGTTTTTGTATGTAGTTTCATACATACTCATTGCAACTACCTTTAAGAAAACACCATTTGATGACTTTTGGTATAGTATCTAAGAATAATATTCTCTGTTATCCAAAAGGCTACTAAATATTCCTTTTGTTTTCAACTATAAATCTGTGGAAGGCTGAATTTATTTCATAGACCTCAAAAAAAAAGGAACAGACTGAATGCAGAAGCATATATGAGAATCTAGTTGTCTTCCCTGAAGTTAGATTTTCCCCACTATTGTTTTGAAAATATCATTTTTTCATTAAAGTATGTTATCTATATTAATAACAGGTTTAGTATTATCATTAAATTAATAGTTATAAAAGTTTGTGATTTAAATTTTTCATCTAGTTAATATAGATATGTATAGCCCTCATAAACAAAAGTTCTTTGGGTTCTTCAATAACTTTTAAGAATGTAAATGTCCTGAGACTAATAAGGTTGAGAACTGTCCCCTTAAAAAGAAAGTGGTCATGCAAATTAAGGGATTTCAGATGTGTATATCAGTATTCTAATGTGGTTATTTCCCTTGTGTTTAAAAAACACAATTGTTTACATCCAAAAATTTTTGAATTATTACTTTCTGTTAGGCATTTGTACAGGTTTCTTTCAAAAAGAATCTTCAAAAACATACCTATATCTTTTATTTGCTTGTATTGTCAGAATTCAGATTTACAAACTACTGAGCAACCTTCAAATTTTAAGCTACCTAAAAAGTATACTTTTTCATCTCATCCATGTAGATAATTATCTCTACTCTTTATACTACTTGCCTTCTGTAAGCCTTGCTTTATGCAGGCTTCTTTAACCACTCAACAATCAAAAATTAAAGGAAACAATTTCAAGTGGTCAGACTATTGCCTTTTTGCATAGCAACATCTGCCTGATTTTCCCTTGGATACTGCACAAGGCTATTAAAAGCATTTTTTTTTTCCTAGTAGCTTTACAGCATCTGTAAATCATACAGTTGTTAACTTTTTACCACTCAACTCTTCTCCATAAATTTTAGGATCTATTGGCAAAAAGAAGAATCAGAGGTAATAAGTTCTTTATGGTAACATTTGACCAGATGCCTTGGGATTCATAATATTTGATATTTAGTGCTTTGTGACAGCAAGTTAAGCTAAAATTTAAAATAATCAGCTAGATCATCCATTCTAGAGAATAATGACTTTAGAATTTTTTGTGAATTTGATCACATGGGCTATGTATTTCAATAACCGCTCCTGTGTAATTTCATATCAGCTAAGGGAGACTATATAAATTGTTACCAAGTACAATTACTCAAATTTAAAATGACACTAAAAAGTTGATGATTGTCTCCACAATGAGTACAGAATAGAAGAACAAATCCTGCGAAGACAAATGAAACTTAGAAAGAAATATTATAGAAATAAAGCTAAATTAACTTGCTAAAGAACTACTAAGGGTATGGGAAAGAGACAAAGGATATAAATAAAGAGGTTGAAGAAAAGTAGTTTAACATGATTTTAGAGGTAAGAAAGAGGTGAAGGTGAAAAATTCATAAAAACTAGCAAGTCAAATTTAATAGTCAAATGCCAGCAAACTCCTTCAGGTAACATTTTACTTGTGAATTGGTCAACATCAATCTTTGTTACTGTTTGCTTGTTTTACCTACAGAAGAAAGAAGAATATAAATTGACAAAATATTAACTATTTTTAGCATTTGGGTCCTAATAGCTTTTAGTACCTTAGGATCCATTATTCTGGCCCAACATTTTTGAGTTGAGAAGGGAATTTGATACATTTCTGTACATGTATTTAACTGAGTTCAAAATAAATATTACTCTTTCCATATGTGTTATGCCACATTCTGGTTACTTGGAACACTTGTTTAAATTAGCTCTATTTTTTAGAAAGTCAAACAACAAAGTTTGGTAATGTGAACAGAAAAGTAAAAGAGGCAAGGGATGGTTATAGTTAGGTAAATTATTCCTTCCTCTATAATTTCATAGTGCTGCACTCTCCAACAAAATGGCTACCAGTCACATGTGGCTACTGAGCTCTTGAAATGTGGTTGTAAGAATTTGAAAGTCATAGCATGTAAAAATAATGTAAAATATCTCAGTGATAGTGTTTATAATAATTACATGTTGAAATGATAATATTTTGGATATTCGAGTTATATACATCTGTTCTTAAAATGTATTTCACCTATTTATTTTACCTTTTTTTTAAAAAGGGACCCAATAGAAATTTTAAAATTACGTATATATCTCATAATAGATTTCTATTGGGCAGTGCTGTTGTAGTGCTTTATGCATATCCTTTGCAAATATTCATCTTATTGTAAGATGAAAAAGTGTATGTGTTTCTTCTAATACCTCAGAAAGCAATGAGTTTTTTGGAGTCATTGATTGCAGCTTATTTATTATTCCCAAAGCACAGCCATATGCCTGGCACAAAACGGACACTCAATAAATGCTCTTGAAGTGGTTTTTCATTAGCTTCTCTTTTAAGGTATCAAAATAAATATAAATACCCATCAAAGCAATTAGTTAATTTACATCAAAATTATTTCTAAAACATCTTTAAATTGATATCTTTAAACAAATAAAACTCAGAATTTTAAAGTTAATTGCAGACTTCCATTAAATAGTTGTTTTATGTTAAATGTCTCTACTTTTGCTAGATTGTACATATTAACTCCCATTGCCACTCTAATGTATTCCATTGGTTTGAAATTATAAAAACAATTTGGCCTAGATTTGGAGCCATCATTCACCCAGAGAAGAAGAATGCATTGCAGGACTCTGAAATGTAGAGTAGATTGATTTTAGAGGACAGTTTGCACTAAAATAGAAAGGCATAGGAAACAGTAAATATATTTGGATTTCTGTATTGTGAGTTTATGCAAGGAAAGTAAAATTATGATTCATATAGAATATTGTAAATATCTCATAATTCTGACAAATAAATAGATTTTACAAAAAGATTTTTATTATAAACCCTGAAGCCAACTATCTCATCTATGGACAATAAGTGAAGATATGTTTCATTTCCTAGGTAAGTTAGTCTCATTATAATTTTCATAATAGAAAAAATCACTAGATAGATAAATAATCTGAGGAAAAACATTTATTCAAGGTTCAGGCTTATACATTAATATATTAAAGACTTTAAATTGTTCATCTATCATATTAAATCATGTTATCAAAATATGCATTGTAATATCCTTCAATTTAAAACAAAATGGCCCATAAGGAAGTCTACTTTTAGCTTCCATGTATTTCTTATTGTAAATTAAATGACTTTTTATTTATGGCATATTAAAAAATGTCAAACCCGTCTAAACTTCCAAAGCCCAAAGAAATACAGCCTTTACAATTTGGCAGACAATATAATTTTTCCTGAATTAAAATACATTCAGGAATATAGCTTGCTCTTTTAAAATAGTTTTGTATTATGGAATCAAAGTAACTCCTAAATTTGTCTTCATAATTTCACTATTCATCACTGCAGAATTAAGGTGAAATCAATAACGTGGTGACAGCAAGCAGCACGGGAAATCAGAGAGAAAAGCAAACTAGAGGTGAGACCTTCATCATTTGTATGATTGACAGCGTTTTGCAAAATAGCTAATCATCCTGAGAAGACTCTATTTCGTGAAAACGTGTCTTTAGATTGAGAGCTGTCAGGATCAATGAATGTGATTTTAAATTTATAGTCAACCTAATTCCATGTGCAATTTATTTAGAATTATTTCCTTCTAAGATACTCAGTGTCCCTCACTTAATGGCATTACTAAGTTATAATGAATGGCTCTGGATTGATATATATTTTTGCTGCTAATCAACAAGACAGTGGTTGTATTCAACTAATAAATTAGCTATTAAACTTTCTAAGTATTTACTTATTAGGGATAATTAATATGGTTCTAATTTATTCATCTATTTTTATAAAAATTAGCATCATTATGAAATTTAAGACATTCATCTGTGTACGTTCAATACTTAGAAAATAGGATATGCTTGATAAATCTTTGTAGATTTAATGGATGACAAATCTCAAAATATTACTAGCATCTTTAATCAAATACTTACACAGTGATTTATTTTTCACTTGTCATTTAATTTGCAACTGGCCCTGGAATATGATAATTAATATTTATCTCTGCTTCCTCAATATTTGGCAAGGTCCTTTTTAAATATTTCTTTTTAGTACATATTACTGTGGGACTCTCCCTGAAATACAAAATCATGTTATACGTGAATGCTTTCCAACTAGCAGTGTTTTCTCATCTTCTACTCAAATACATCTTTCCACAACTCTGTTATTACTGATCCAGGCTCTTTGACAAACTATCATACTCAACACAATCAGGTTTATAATCTATAATTATATATATGATCTTTAATGTGTCATTAAAACCTGTTGCTAAATTTTTTCTAACTTGTCATTTTCTAATTAAAGTTTCATAAGGGAATACTTGTAGAGTTCAAAGGAAAGGACTTACAACTTCTCAAATTAGGTATTAAGCTACAAAGCAAGCCATATAATTCAAATGAATTAGATATTGCTAAAAATCTTCTACTATTACTGCTAGGTTATATTTCCAGGCACATGAAGTGGCAGGGCAAATTTGTAACACTTGCCTATACATTATCTACCTGGTTTTATGGTGTATGTAGAATAAATACTGCCATGGGCAAGCATTGCTTGAATTAGCATAAATGGTTTAGTTAATACAGGTTTTGATTCTGTTTTGATCTGTTTGCACTTCAATTGAGCCAAAAGAGCTAGATAGGAATTTTTCTACAAGTTAAAATTTGAAGCAGAAAGCAATTAAACATAGAATAGATTCATTTTAAAATGACATTGTGCATGTGTGTATTGGTTTCCTAGGACTGCCATAACAAAGTACGGAAAACTGGGTGGCTTAGAACCAGAGAAATGTATTGTCTCACAGTTCTGGAGGCTAGAAATCCAAGATCAAGGTGTCAGCAGGGTTGGTTCCTTCTGAAGGCTGTAACAGAGAATCAGTTCCATGCCTCTTTCTTAGATTTTGGTGATTTGCTGGTGGTTTTGATATTCTTTGGCTCGTAGGTGATGCATCATCCTGATTTCAGCCTTCACTTTCACAGAGCATTATTCCTGTGATGTGTCTAGGTCTAAATTAACTTTTTTAATAAAGACTCCAGTTATATGGTTTAGGGAGCCACCCTACTGCAGTATGACTTCGTCTTAATAACTAATTACATCTTCTATAACTTATTTCAAATAAGGTGACTTTCTGAGGTACTGATGGTAAGAGGGACACTATTCAACCCATAACAATATGAAAGTAAGAACATATCTGAATTTTCTCTGTTATTAAATCAAATTTATAAAGAGAAAGAGAAGAAAAGCAAACTAAAACAAAAAATTTTGCTTTTATGTATGACTTGAATTCAATGTTTTAGCATGCTAACAATCCTTCAACTACTGTAAATGTATTTTTCAAAGTGCACCCTTCATTGAAGAAAATCAAAATAAAATATTTGATATTTGGATAATAGATTTTTTCTTCTGACAATGAGATAGCCAATTTGCTTCTTTATACAAACAAGATACACTTCTTAGAGCTTAACAAGTGCCAAAAGGACTTAATAGCATTTTTGGAGGATTGAAGAGAGAGAAAACTATGCTAATATTGGTCTCAACTAGCTGCTAACTGGAGTGCTTGAGCTAATCCATATAAAAGATACAGTGATAAATTTTCTTTCAATGGATGCATTTTTGAATCATTTTACTTACAGGGTTACAGATATGGATACTAAAGTTGATCTTATAACTTCTCTTGCTGTTTTTTAGTAACATTGACACCTGGTCTCCCTTTTTGACTACTGCCTTATAAGCATCAAGGTATGTATTATCTATGTGAAAAGCCTACACATATTTTGATAATCACAGCCCCTAAAACTGTGCTGGAGATACCGTATTCATGATTAAAGATAAAGGGATTTGAGTTTTCAATTATGGATTTTCTATGTTAATAATGTTCCTCAGGTAATTATTCACATGATTAATATGAATAAATCAATCAACTTTAAAACTGACAAAAAATATTGTTCAGAGAATCCCAAAACATAAACTGGCCACTCCTTTGTGACTTCAATAGGGTTATAATAGGTGAAGGCATCTTTATTAAAATAAGCATGTCTTGTGACTTTTTATCTCTTTCAATCTAATTCATCTTATTTCATCATTTGTATATAATAATGACATTCTTTTTTATAATAAAGAGTCTGATTCCATTTTTTTTATGTTTGACTGTCATCAGTTTAGAAGCCTAATCCCTATATTTGGTATGGGCTAGAAGTTCAAATCATGTGTGTCTCTCATCCCTATACTATCCCCTGACTACCACTAAAAAAAAAAAAAGTCATTCTTTCCTACTCCTCTCAAGCTAATTTTGAACTCAGTTGAAATTCCTGCCATTCTTGCCTGAGAAAACTTCAAGTATGAGCAGTAAACATTTCCTCTTGTATGTGTGTATGTGGCATAGTTACTATGATATCTGAACCAAATCTTACCCTCTTGTGTGTGTATATGGCATCATTAGTATGAGATATGAGCTGAATCGTGAGTGAGGATACATCTAATTCTGCAATTTATCCTGATTCATTGAATTATTAGACATCTATGAGTGAATAACTATGCCTTTTTATGTTGAACTAAATTTTGATGCTCTAAACAATAACAATTATCAGCATATGGCCCTGAATTAATAGAATAAAGTATAAGGAAGTGGGAAACTGTTCCCAGTGATCCAAATTTTCTTTGCATACTATCTCTGGAAAATTAATTATTTTAAGCTAGCCAAAAATGTTTAATTCAATTCTATGCATGGAAGAAGTAAACATGTTTCTTTTAGAATATAATTCTATGTAAATTAGTTGTAGGTCTGGTGGTGGAGCTGCTGTCTCTTACAGTTTTCAATAGTTTGTGCAGTTATTTTCACCTACACATTCAGTGATGCCATGCTGGTAGCTTGTTATCAGCTGTGGTGGGAGTATTTGCACTGTCAAAATTGGAACTTCTACAAAGTAGAGGCTTTTTTTTGAAAGCACAGTTGGATTTTAAAAATGAAAAAATGATTTGATATTTGTCTCAACAATAATGTGTGTCTATTAGTTGCTAACTGGAGGGCTTTTAGCTATTTTTAAATCTACTAAATTACAATTTGCTCACAAATCCAAGAAAGAGAGGTAGTGACAAATTTTTTTTCAATGGATGCATTTGTTAATGCTAATATTAAGGTCCATTGGTGTGCAAGCAGAAAACAAAAGTAGACTGAGGACACATTAGAACCAAATGTTATCTTCCTAACATCAAATTGGCTTGAATTTATTAGCTAGAGAACAGTTTCCTTCAAATGTGTCTTTCACAATAAAAACGATGGATAATGTTTTATATAAGTGGCTCTTACTTATGGCTATATATTAAAATACTCTAAAGAGATATTTACCAGTCTGTGAGTACCATCTTAGAAAAAAAAAGGAAAAAGAAAAATAATCTCTGGAAGCAGAATCCCAAGAGATCTTAATTAGAAACAAATTCCAAAAAAACACATTTTTTTTTTCCTACAGGCAACATTACTGCCTTTTATTTCTTACAACTCAAACATAACCTTCTGAGTATCCTTCATTAGGAAAATCTTACCCTGATAAGAAAGGACAGCAACACCTGTGGAAGTTACTAAAGATATCGAAATCCAAAGAAATCATTTCTGGCTAGTAAGTGAGTAACAGATGCTGTAGCCAGATTGCCAGATCATTCTCACATTCGTGTAAATGAGAAACTACTAAACACCAGGCATTATTTTGCAAAATATGACATCACCTGATTAATCTTATGTATGTTAATTAATAGAGCAAGTAATAGCACTCCATAAAGTATTTATAGGAGAGCTGTAGAAGACATCCCTTAAAATGATTAGTATCCTGAGAGAAAAATGTTTATACCTAGGAAGGAAAAGTAACAGAAAAATTCCTGGAGGCTTTCAGTGAATATGAAGAAGTGAATAAACAGATACTTTTTGATCAAATTAAAGGTCTGTGTTTTTGCAATTCTGTTTTGGAACTTTATCAAATAAGAATATATACTAAAACTTAATGAAGAATCAAATATCCTGAATAACAGTTGCACATGGCTATTTATAATTTGCAAATTTATTATTTATCTTAAAGTGGTAAAAGAAAAATCCATAGAACACCTACTATATGACTCAAGGACTAGGACTACCTAAGATACATGACATATATTAATGGTACAAAGTAATTTCTTAAATACCTCATATTAGGAAACAGTCTCAGAAGGGTTAATGCAGCTGCTCATGTGACTCAGCTAGTAAGTGGCATACCCCTATTTAAATTTAAAGCTATCTGATTGCAAAGTGTATCTCTTTTCCTCTAAACTTTAGTACCTGGTGTAACTTGCATCACAGTCCTTTCTGCTTTTTTTTTTTTTCATAATTAGGAGTAGCTACACTCAGTGTCCTCATTAGTTCAAACATGAGGCAGAATTTGTATTCATTTATTTATTCAACAAATATTTTCCAAGTGACTTCTATGTACTATGATAGATGCTATGGATTCAAAGGTGAATAATATAAAATAGTTGTTCTTGTTGAAGCAGGAGACTAGTTAGTTATTGAAGCTATTGTTTTAATATTTTTAGACTTCCTAACGTCAAATGTAATTAAGGAAGAATATAAATCCAGACAGATTTGATGAAGTAGTTTTATCTTCTGGCTGCCCCTGAAGCTAGTGGGTAGTTGTGGTAGGGTAGGAGGTCATGGCTAGACTCATGTAGTCTTTGACAGATTGGTGTCAGGGTGGGAAGAGTTATTTGGCTGAACAATTCTTGCATATCAGGCTCTCTACAGTTCTTCTGGCAGGGCAAAACATCCTTCATAACCCTTCTTCACAACACCTATGACAGGAAGAACATAAACTAGACATCATCCTCATCAGTTTATATTCTTCCTGTCATTACTAGACTCATGATTGATCACGAGGCTTCAGGAAAACAGAATAAACCACCATTTGGAACTTTGTTTTTTTTTTAATAATTTCAGCACATTAAGATTACCAATTCGTACATATCTCTTTCTTTGTCAGTCATGGACCAAATCAACTCCTGTCAAAGTAGATTTTCAAAAAGTGTAAACATGATCTTGATATACATGTAGAATACACACAAGTGAAATATTAATAAAAGATCAGTAGTGACAGAAACAGTAAGATTATAAAGATGCTTTCTTTACCTCTCAGGAACTGGATATTTATAGGAATTTAAAAATTTATGTGAGAATAAGATTACTAGATTAGGTGCAGAACTAGATAATATTGTGGAAGGCAACAAAATCGTAACCTGTGGGATCAACTTTTCTACTAGGCAGAGATCTACATGTTAACATTTAACTTCACAGTGTCTGGGAAATAATCCATTAGAAGAAAGCAAAGTGAAAGTAAACATATTGTCCAAGAGAATTAAATAATCCTGGAGTAGAACTATTGAAATATGCTCCAGGGTGACAATCAAAGAATATTGTATTCTTTTTTTGCTGTATTTCCAAAATTTGGGTAATTTTTCTCAGTTCTTCACATCAAATTAATATCTATTTCTACTATATTCAGAAATATACCTAAATATAAACTGCCATCTTTAAAAAGTGTTGATGCTAAAATTTATTAGACCATACATTACCTATCATTTACATTGTGCCCAAAAAACTAAAATGTAATGCAGCCAAATATTTGGAATCTCAGCATTGTTTTTTGATATTGTTTGCATTATTTTTGTCTTCCTACACAGATAAACTGTAAACAACTGAGCTCATGTGCATTTTATAGAGATACAGGATATACACTAAAAATAGCTATATCACATTTCAATTGATTCTATTTTTCACCAATATTTCCTAAGGTTTCTAAGATGCTTAATGGGCATATTTATTTCATATCCAAGCATATGTCAAGAAACAAATTAAGAACTTTAAAACACCAAATATGAAACTATGTGTGCCATTAATCTTCTAATACTGTTTTATTTCTATATCACATAAATGATATTTTGCATAGTTTCCTTTTAAATGCTTACTACTAAATTTGCTGAAAAGCACACATTATGCCTCAGAACTTGTCAGTACCAGGATCCTACTGAATAGTTTTAATCTACTTAATTTGCCCTGCTCCAGCCCAAAGGATTCTTTCAATACATATTTGAAAGTGTTTCTATCTTTAAATTTGGAGGACCTTGAATTTCTTTGCTGAATAATTATATATTAAAAAATGCAAATGTCAGCACCATTTGTATATCTACTTTTCTCGCCATTTTTCTTAACCAGTGAGAATCTTCTTGAGCTCACGAATGGTAGAAACACACAAGCATTTGGAAAAAGCACTTCTCATTCACTTTCTTCCTCTTTTGCCTGGAGAGATTATGGTGAAGAAATCTGACATTGGCAATACCAGATATTTATATTTTCACTGCTTTCTATTTTTAAATATCCAGGTTTGAATCTCTAACTTTGAGGCCAAAGTCAACTTATCTAACACAAAATATGTCAGCTTCTCTCCATTTTTTAAAATTTACTGAAATTGTAGTTTCTTTCAACACAATTTCAACTTCTATCTCCATGTATCCCTTACTCTTGAATAAAAATTAAGTCTCTCTTTACAGTCATGAGCCTTTGTTGACATTATCCTTCCTCATTGTCATAAGCTGATGATCACTCTAAAGTTACAGCTATGTTATTTTTTATAAAAAATGAATTTTTTTTTCTGTCCTGTCCTTACCTAGGAGCTGCTGACTATCCTTATCATCTAAACCCAAATTCTCAGATGTTTTTCTTTTAATGGTACAGAATTTGCACCATTTTTTAGGTTAGGTTTAAGATCATTTTTGGAAAAATAAATAGTATTATTAACAGAGAGTAGAAATTGAATTATTAAAACAAATAACTTTATTGGTCTCAATGCAGACAGACCAGAAGGTAAAACTAGCAAAGAGAAGGATAGTGAAATATCTCAAGAAGTCTTAGATGGTAATAGATATACCTAATATGCTTCCGCATATAAGAAGAATATAGGTTTTCTGAATAATTTTATGGTTAACCAAATTGTGTGCCATTATTTTTGCTCTTGCTTAAATTATTTTCTACCTGGCTACATACCAATACTTAACATCTACTATTAATAATCACTATGTGTTTTTATTATTCTTGGCATCACTTCTTATCCTGTAATAAAATGATATGTAAAAATAAACTTTCAGAGATTCTACACCTGTAACATCACTGACCTCCAGCAGATGTGAAGATACCGCACACTTGTGTTTTATTTTCCTGTTTGTTCTATCTTTAAGAGATATGGTTCTCACTTTAAATACAAGTTAAAGCTATGTGGGTTTTAAGAAAACCAGAGACCTCAAGGCATCATAATTATCAAATCACAGTTGAATGAAGTATTAACACTGGAATTCAATATTAGAAAACATTACATAAAATCATGGTCTGAGAAATGCTTATCTGGGATCTGATAATACCCTCCTATCAAGAGCTGCACAGTTCAAAGCCCTATCATATCATTCTATAGGATCACATATGTCACTGTTTTTACCTTGTACGCTAGGATTCAACTCTATAGTTAAAAGCCTCTAAGTTAAGTCACAATACTTTTATCAGTTTTATTTGAATACTTAGTGATAGAACTATTGTCCTTATCAAAGAAGTATTTATTATATATGTACAGATTTACTGGAATCACACCCTTCCCTTCCAGGATAAAGACATTTTCATAGATAAAAATGCTCACATTAGGAATAGGAAAGCTCTTCCTTCCCTCCTTCCTCTTTCATTTAAAATGGACACTATTGTTTCCATTTTTATTTATTTGATATCTCATTTCCTTTAAAATCTAACTCATAATAAATATTAACCAAGTGATTCTGAAGTAATAGTCAATTTTTATTCCTTTCACCCACAGTAACCCTAATTGGAAATCTGAGATGCATCAGTTTCTTCTGCATCAAAATGGGATTTATTACGGTATCTATATCAATATCATCCTTATTATCGTCATTGTAATAATCATTATCCTCCTCCTGATCATCATGCCTAGAACATCCACTATGTAATTGTCTTAAGTTCATTGTAATGCTCTCATATTTTAGTCCAAAATATACTTCATGTTGGTAAAATTTTTCAAAATTATACATAAACCATCTTCAGGCAGTATCTCAAAAGGAAATAAAATGCTTTTGTAAGATTCCTCCAAATAAATTGAAACGTTCTCTTGTAGTTCATACAACTTCAAGCACTATATGCAAATAGGTATTCAATAATGTTTTTGACATTGGTCATTAAATACAATTTTATTTTCAAAGCTCATTTTCAATTGTGTCACTTTTCAGAAAGAATTTGATCTTTTAAAGACTAAATGAAGACATTTAGAGTTTTCGCATTACACATCTTAATTTTTAAATACTTTGTTACAAATGTATTTTAACATGTATAATTTTCAAATAATAACTTCAGTAATTTGGGATGATTTTTTTTCATATGTTGCATAATGAAAGCAAACCTATTTAGTACCAATTCTGACTCAGGTACTGCTGTATATTCCTTACAGAAATTAACTTTTTAAATCTTAACAATTCTTTGAGTTTAGGTTCTGTCATTATTCTCATTTTGTAAAACAGGAAACTGAGACTTCGAGAGGTTAAATATTAATACACAGGACAGGCTTTCCTGGAACAACTTAAACCACAAATTTATTTCAAGACCAAAATGACATATGAAATTTGAACTGAATTATCTTATTATTGCAACTCATGAATCAGAAAAATCATGCTTAATAATTTATGTAGAAGTCTAAGGATTAAGCTCCAAATTTTCAGACCAACAGAATTCTGTATTATACTTAAAATTCTAAATATGACATCTATAGAATTGCCACTATGGTTAATATAAAGCTTGCATTCAGTTTTTTCTGTGATAACATGTAATGTCCAACTGCCTATATTAGACCCAAACCCATTAATGAAATGAAATTTGCCTTATTTATTAATTTTTTTGTATGCCTCATCTAGGATTTTGTACAGGAGCTTGCACAGGGTGGGTATCTGATAAATATTTGTTAACTGATGAACAGTGAAAGGTTTATTACCATAAGTTATTACAACTTGCAAAAAAAAAGTTGTAATAGACAATTTTCCAAGTAAAGGCTAAGAATAATAGATATTCATTACTTTGTTTTTGAAAGTAATCTGAATGCAGCATATAATTTACACTAATAAGCCTCGAATCATTCTTTGTGGAAACCCCTGCTGTTCTAATCAAGAAAGCCAGCATTAAGAAGAAAAAAAATCAAAGATGTAGGTATATTGACTCTGGTGTAAACTATATCCCTGATGATTTCTTCTGTCATTTAATTTAATTGTATCCAGTAGTCTTATGATCATATTACAAGTTCCTTTAATGAAGACAGTAAAGTAATCTACATCTTATTATTTTTCCAAAAAATAAGAATGAAAAACAGTTTAAGGAAAACTAAGTAATCACTGAAATATCTGATCAAGTTATTATATTGTTTTTTATTTAACATCCTTCTAATCATTATATATATTTTATATATTTACTGTCCTTTAAATTTTCATGTAATTTACGTTTTTCTTCATAAAAATGTTTATTATACTAGGAAAATTACCAGCCATAGTTTTACTTTTAACCAATGTTGTTTACACTTTCTGAAACAACAGAAACTATCAAAAGATTTTTCAGTAATGCAAGGCTAAAATTAGATGCTCTAAAACAGCAAATTGACATTATTCATTTTTTATTTGTGCATTCATTCATTTACCAAATTTTTCTTTTTGCTAGATGTTCAGTAAGGATTTAAGATGGTTCAAAGCTAGTGCCAGGGTCTAGGATCTTATTACAGCCACTTCCCTCAAAAGTTAGAGCTTAAGAACGTGATTTCTCCAAACCACAGAGGGAGAAAAGTTTCCATTGTAGGATTGCAAATATCAAAATACAGATTAATTTATATGAACTATGCTACAATAAATGAGTCAGAAGAAAACAATATATAAAGTTGAGATGAAACAACACAACAGATCAAAAGTTGTGTTTAGAGAACTACAATTTTTTTAAAAGCATTGTCTTCAAAGAAATGCCTATTCAATTTCTCTAAACATGATTTATTAGTTAATAATCGCAAGAGTTGGTCAACATAAGTACGCTGTCATTTTTTCTCTTTACGTTTCAAATTTATTCAGCACAGCCTCTTAAGAATTCTAGATAGTACTCAAAAGAGGATGGCACAACGAATTTTAAATATTTTGATAACTACAAAGATTGAAATGCCAAAAGCAAAATGAAAAATAAAATAGTAGGAAAAATAAGGAGAGAAAAAACTAAAAATGAAGAATGCAATGGTCAAATTAGGAATATAATAATATTTAAACCATTTAAACCACCAATCATCAACAGTTTTACAGCAGCTCAAAGTGTGTCTAATTATCTTATTTTTTCTCAACATACATTTAATTTTAATTCATATTAATTTAACCCAGAAATCATCTAGCTTGGGAGGAAGTCATGGAGAAGGGAGAAGAGGATAGTGGGCCAAGGAATCATATGAACTGTTAAAGAAGACTATAGTGCCAGAAGTAGCATGGAGCCAAAAGTTTCATTCTGTCTAAATTTGGGTCACTCAAAGTCAAGACAGTTGGTTCATGTAAAAAGAGAACAGGGAGGTGGATACGAATTCCTACTAATGAAGAAAAATAATGAAGATGCCCAGTTTTAAGATCTAATTTCACCTATTGGGAGAGGTAAAATAAATATAATGGAGATTTTTATTTTGAATCTTTAAACAATATATTTTGCTAGGATTATGTGTAAGACTTTTATCTATATCTCTCATCCTCTCATTTTACCATATCATATCCTCTTCTGTCTAATGTTTCATATTTTATCATACTGGAAGGAAATGAAATTGATGTAAAGGGACATACATAAAGTTTACAGAAAGTTTTTAAATACAATTAATAAAATAAATGCCTGAAAAGAGAGTATCAATAATATTGTCTCTTCAGGCAAAGTTTCCACAGAAGATACTGAATGACTATTTTTAATTCTGAGTAGAAACATAGCAGATATGACATATCACTTACTTCAGCAACTAAAATGATAAATACACAAAATGTTTTATTAAGATTATATTTAGAAACAAAACTCATTTTGATATGGAAGAAAAATGTGCATGGAAGAAAAAAGTGTACAATTTATCTTACAAAATAAGGACCATTATTTTTTCACAATCTGATATTTCTGACTGCTAATGGTAATATTTTTTTCTGATATGAGTTAGTGAAAGAATACATTGTACTACTTATGGAGATACCATTTCTCATTGTCAGAATTTGATGAAGAATTACAAATTTATGTAAATAAAATGGAAGATGGACTTAGCTGCTATTTTTAAAGAATATGTATCTACCCAGATTATTAACTTTATTGTAAATTATAAACTATCATGAAGGGTATCATTTATCTTTTTATTATCTGTCTTAAAGAGAAGAGTTTCCAGGATGCGAATGTAAATTCAAAAAAACTTTAAATATATATGATATAAAACTAGAAGCTTTATTTACAAATATAGCACAAGTGTAAAAAAACGATCTGAACATGTTATCTGCCTCAACTTCCCTGTGGTTTAGGATATCAGAGTGCTTCCTCAGACTGGGCATCATGTAGATGGTGCAGGAGAGACATAGTCTTATCTGTTTGTGTATTCAATCATTCGTCTATTTTTATTGATAGCATTAATTGAACAGTACCGGGAACTAAGATACCGTTCTGGTCCTCTGAGATTCAGATGGCCAGATGGAATTAGAAGGACAAGGAATGCATTGAGAGCATTGAGAGAATCAAGGAAAGATGAAGGAGAAAGGAAATAAAAGGTAGAGAGAACTTTCAATCTGTGATACAGGTCTCATACCTGTGAAAGAACCAGAAAAAAAAAGGAAAATTGAATAGGAAAAGAATCAGAATGTAGAATAGTTCTGGGGGAAAAAAAATCCCAGAAAGGCTGATAGGGAGCTTCAGAACTAAGAATATCCATTAGAGGAATCTTGTTCAGGCAGCAATAGCCTGGCTCTCATACCCGCTGTGATCATGCACTGGCAAGGAGCAGCCCCAGGGATTTGGCAGGGAGGTTTGCTGCAGTGGATCCCAAAGTTACAGCAGCTGAAAGTTTTCTATTAACTACACAGCAGGTTCTTTCTTGAAGGCATATCAGAGAGGAGTCCCTCCATGCTTATCATAGATGCTAACCAAAAAGTTTCAACCCACTAGTTCACAGTGTAGTGAGGAGATCCTAGAAATAATTATATTATAAACATATATGAATTATGGTAAAATACTGTGGGGATCCATGAAATGGATGCCTCATCCAGATTAAAAAGAGGTAATAATTCAGAAAAGTCTTACTTTCTCTGAGTTGGGAAGGATGGGACAGACCTGTCCAGATTAGCAAAGGATAGGGAAACCTATCCTTTGGCAGACAGCACCAATAATATATCTAAAGACTGTAGCATGTAGAAAAGCAAGGCAAGTTCTAGGAATCACACAGTTTCCAATTCTTTATTGCAGAAGGAAAAACAAAAACAAAAACATTGTGCTATATTAAACATGGCTACAGATATATTGTTTCTCCTTCTACTGAGAGGGGAAACCTAATTCTCCTCTCTTTGAAGAGGGATCGGCCTTATTGATTTCTTTGACCAATAGAATGCAGCTGATGCAACGTTATGGGATTTTTGAGGCTAGGCTATCAACATCATTACAAATTCATCCAGCTCTCTTAAAATGAGGGAAGCCAACCATCTTGTGTGTGCAAGAGGTCCTGCTACCTTGCTGTAGCCATGCAGGAAGGAAGCCCAAGCTAACTATGTGGGAGGCAAGAAAGAGACACAGAGACCAAGACAGAAAAAGAGAGAGACCTGACTATTTCTAGCTACTCCAGCCATCCCAGGTTACTTGCCAGACATGTGAGGTGGGAAGTCAACTAGTCATTCCAGGGCCAGGATCACATGAAAAAGGATGAGAAAATCAGATGAAAGCCAGATGGAGAAATATCATACCAGCTATCTCCAGCTGTTTGAGGCACCTTAGCTGAGACTCTGGTCATCACGGAGCAGAAACAAACCTCCCATATTCCTGACACACACAAATGTGAGCCTATTAAAACAGTGGGGTTTTTTTTATGTCATAAAGTTTTGGAGTACTTTGTTACACAGCAATAGACAACTGAAGCAGACAAGATGGCAAGAAGAAAATGTCTCAAAGGTCACCTAAGGCTACATTGCTAATGCTTTGTTTCAAACCCAAAGAGTTTTGAGTTCCATATAGAAAGCAAGGGAGAGGTATTAAAGGATAAACTAAAGTATATAAATTTGAAAGTCCACTCTCTATATAATCCACCCATAATCAATTAGAAAGAAGTGAATTTGAAAGGGAGACTACTCAGGAGCCAGTTCTTGTTTTCATGTCTACTCTATGAACGGCAGTAAGTTTGGTGCCAGATGGAAAACAGAAATCAATTTTAAAAGCCTCTGCTTTCAAAAAGCGTACACTCTGACAGGAGTGCACAGCAAGTCTTTCGCAATGGTACTTCCTGCACAGCAAAGAAAGTCTTTGATTAAGTGGAATTTGTCGAGTAAAGATTGAAGAATATGTAGAATAAGGTGACAGCTGAATTTAGGGTAGCATTAAAAAGAGAAGGAAGATTTGATTAAAAGAGAGAAAATGGCTGGGCATGGTGGCACATGCCTGTAGTTCCATCTCCTTTGAGGTTAAGGCAGGAGGATCGCTTGAGCCCAGGAGTTTGAGACCAGCCTGGGCAACATAGGGAGATCATAGCTTTGAAACACAAAATTAATAATAATAATAATAAAAGAGATGAAATGGTTTTAAAAAAGAAGAATAAATTTTAGAATACTTATTCAAAAATTACTTTCAGTATTTTTAACCTATTTAACACATTGATTAGAAATGAAATGGTACCAGAGAAGCTAAAATATAAAATAAAAAACATATTATCTTAAAATAACATTGGATAACACACATTTCTGTCACATTGTTTTAATTTTAAAAATGAACATAGCTACCATTCAGTTTGCTGAAGAAGAATTGACATATTTGATGGGGGCAGAGAAGGTTTTTGTCCCAGCACACATTTGAATTATTTATAGTCCTGTTTTTCTGTGCTTAAATTACCAAAATATATTCTCTAGTAATATTGGTAAGAAACTGAAGTTCAATATGTTCTCATGTAGAAGGCAAATTAAGTTACTTTTTATATGTCTTTATATATAAGAACATTATTATAGAAAACAAAATATTGTAATTTTGCCTACATGAAAATCAATACAAAATTTCAGCTTCAAGATTATGTGGATGCATCGACTGAACATCACAGTATATTTTCTTTTTAACCACTGTAGTTCAGGCTCTGTGTTGGACTTATTACAGGGGAGAATTGTAGGTAGGAAGTTGAAGTTGGACACCACAAACAACAAAGGGAAAGAGAATGAAAGTGTGATAGAGGTGGGGTCTACAAAGTAGAAGCTCTTTTTCTTTCTTGTATGTATTTTTCTTTGCCTTTTAATTTAGGACAATTGTTTGTCTTTGGCTGGTACACTGACGTGGTGATGTTTCCTTATTACCTAAAATTGTCATAAAAAGAGAACACGTTTCCTACTTTAAATCTCTAATATTATTTAAGGGAAGGGACTTAGGTGCAAAATAGTCACCTCTATCATTATTAATGCTGTCAGTGAGGGAAAGACATGAAAAAAGGTCAGCTGTTGTGTTCTCTGTCATTGTCAATTGGTGTTGTAGGTAGAGGAGAAGAGAACAGAGAGTAGATAATAGAGAAATTCTATGTATCACTATGTATACATTTCTGGGAGTGTTTATGTGTGTGTGTGTGTGTGTGTGTGCACATGTGCATTTTAGTGGGCTCTGTATTTTTTTTCTCTCAAAGTCTCAATGAATTTGTATTTTTTCCTGTCTTCTCCGAGGTCTGGCCCATTATATCACTTGATATAAATTCCTATCTACTTTATTTTTCTTGTTTTGTATCACAATGTTTTTCTTAATCTCAATGTCTAGTATAATGTCTGATACATATGAGAGGGTGCGGAGGAAAAAATATTGCATATATAAATGTATGTCTTCTTATCTAATGTATTATTTCAATCATAGTTTCGTATTTCTGTCTTTGATTAATCTGATTTTAGTGTAAAAATGACAGATGGTGCAACTGACTCTACTATCTCTCATTTAAGGAGATGTTAGTGATACGTTAATAAAAGCTAGAATTCTTTTCTCTTCATAAAATCAATCACCATTATGACTTGTCCCTGGGGACAATAAAAAGATTTATGGTTTCATTGAAAATGGCTATACTGCGTGGGAGTATGAGTCAGAGTATGGGCTCGATGTTCTCTTGGAACATGGCCTCAGGACTGCAAACGTGCCTTTGAGCACACAGGTCTCTGACTAACAGCTTGAAACACTGGATGCAAGTATTGATTGGGTCACCAAGTGTCTAAATTTGAACATGTTAATTTTAAACACATCTATTTTTTCACAGTTTTAAAGACAAAAAATCTTTGGCCCTATTGTTTGAAATGGATAGTGTAAGAAATCTTAAAGTAGTTGTTTCACTAGATCTGTTCTCAATAAAGATAGATTATACATCCACTGTATATTCCAAGAAACAAACAAGAACAAACACACTTAAAAGAAAAAACATGCTATCCATAACACCCTAGAAATATTTACCATCTCTAAAACCTTTTCTTTTGCTTCATATGTTTCAAGAATAAGTGCCCCTCCTAAAATACATAACTTGATGTTCAATTTTGTAAATATAATAAAAAAGACATGATCTTTCTTCTAATATTTGAGATAAATGGTTTGTGACGTATTCTGCATTCTATAGAGGAGTATGTTAAAATATAATATTTTGTCACGTTTTGAGGGAAGGACAATCTTGGCACAAATCTTATTTCTGAAACAAAGAAACACAAAGCACACACCTATCTAATATTTGAAACAAAACAGTATATAATCCACAACTTACTATTAATATGTAAGAACATTACATATTACACTAATATTAGTGTCATTATAATGTAAAATGTCAAAATTCCTCTTTTTGTCTTTTAAGGTCATTATGAAAATAGAAGCTAGGTGTAGCAAGTAGTGGTTTTAACCACAAGATCTTTAGTTCATAAGAATGAATCACGTTGCTAAATTCAATTCAGGTGGTAATTCCGTAGTCAGTCAATTACTGTTGACAACAGCAAGTTTCTGGTTACCTAATCTAGCTTACAGTTACATGCATTCTATGTGAAGAGTTTACGAAAAGTTCTAGATAATCTATTACAATATTTTGTAATAGCAAAAAGTATAAATAATCTTTCATTCTAGCAAGAAGAGATTTATTTATTCTATAAATAATTTTACAATTTGAGGAAAAACTATATAGCCTTTAAAATCAGCTTGTAAAAAAAGTATTTAGTGATATGTTCCCCATCAAATTGGCAATATTGAGATGTGAGGAAAGCAGATTACAAAACAAATTAACCTCAATTTATAGAAATAATAAAAGGATATATGAATAGAAAAAAGACTGAAAGAGTAGACATTATCAAAGTAACTATGGTAATTTCTGAGAGCTACTATTATGGTTTACTTAATTATTATTTTTAATTTTCAATGTTTTCAAATTTTCTGTAATGAGTATATATATATTGTGAAATCAAAAAGGAATAGTGCTATTTTTAAAAGCAAAAAATAGGCCGGGCGCGGTGGCTCACGCCTGTAATCCTAGCACTCTGGGAGGCCGAGGTGGGCGGATCGTTTGAGCTCAGGAGTTCGAGACCAGCCTGAGCAAGAGCGAGACCCCACCTCTACTAAAAATAGAAAGAAATTATATGGACAGCTAAAAATATATATAGAAAAAATTAGCCGGGCATGGTGGCGCATGCCTGTAGTCCCAGCTACTCGGGAGGCTGAGACAGGAGGATCACTTGAGCTCAGGAGTTTGAGGTTGCTGTGAGCTAGGCTGACGCCACGGCACTCACTCTAGCCCGGGCAACAGAGTGAGACTCTGTCTCAAAAAAAAAAAAAAAAAAAAAAAAAAAAAAAATAAAAGCAAAAAATAGAAAAATTAGCCAGGCATGATGACACATGCCTGTAGTCCCAGCTAACAGGCAGGCTAAGGCAGGAAGATCGCTTGAGCCCAGGTATTTGAGGTTGCAGTGAGCGATGATGGCACCACTGCACTTTTCCTAGGGTGGCAGAGATCCTGTCTCAAAAAACAAACAAACAAACAAACAAACAAAACGATTCATTAACTTTGAATTTGAGTTAAACTTGTCCTTTAAAATTTGAAAATCCTTAGCAGTAATAAAATGTCCACTTTTTCTATACTTGTCTAAATGTAAAATTTAGCTTTCCTTTGTCCGTATGTCTTCTTTCAATATCTGAAAAGGTTTTCCTATTTAAATCTAAACCTCCTTTAAAAAGCAAGTAAAAATTAAAAAGTAGTTATCTAAATATGTAAATAACAGATTTCATGAAAATTTATTCCTTTTTTATCTTTGTTCTGCATACTGCATAGATTCATTCAAAGAAAGCTAAAATGCTTTAAAGTATCAAACAAGATTGCCTTCTTGAGGTGCTTAATTTCAAACTTCCTTCAATATATATTGATCATAGCAATATAATCCCATTTTTTTCTAACTAATAGAGAAGATTTGGTAGGTTTCAGTCCTAAGGTTTATGTCAATGAGAAAAATGTTTACATATTCTTTAATATAGTGAACCTATTTTCAGACTTTCTTGAGATAGAAACTTACTCCTTTAAAGATCTTAATGGTACTGCCAAGATTTGTGCAATAATAAAATCTTTTATTGTGCGGTAAAAATAAAACCACATTATTAGTTTAAGCTGTGCTATGTAAAGGTAAAACTGTATTATAAATATAAATATTTTACCATAATTGTAAGCTTAATTTATACATTTGTGCTCCTAATCAAAAGCTAAGAAAACTTTCAAAATAAGCAGTTAATTGATATTTCATAATTTTAAAAAATATTTAACATAATTGTGTCAGTCAATATTCTATTGGTGAAGAACATGGTTATAATAGTTTTCGAATGCATTCTTTGAGACTTAGTGAGGGAACTCTAATTCCAAATATGCTGTGAAAATATTAACTGATTCCTAATATACATAAACTATTAATATAAAATGTAATGACTTATACACTTTTATAAAGACATGCACTATGTTTTTACCCATAAAAAATGACTTTGGTTTTGTTTTGTTTTTTTTTTTTAAATCTAGGGAATACTGAGCAATGTTTATGTTTTTAGGAGTTATTTAAATTTAAATTTGTTAATCAATGTAATCTGGTGTAAAATTACACCAGTCACTTTGGTTTTTTCATTAAAAGCCTATTAGGGAGAGAAACAAAACAAAAGGTGAATAGCAAAGAAAGACACAGTCATTGAATTATCCATAGTGCATATGAAAGTTATAAAGATTTTAATTATATGACTATGTCCCTAAACTTTCCTTAAACTATCTCTTCTATAATTCAAATACAGATAATCATTGACCACAGAATAAGTTATGGTTAGACTCTTTAGGCAGCATAATTTCATTTACTCTTTTCTACCACTATGGTAATGATAAAACATTAAATACAAATTCATGGTGATTTGTATGGTTTGCCTCTGAATTTATAAACCTTAACTGATGCACAGTACATGTGAGCCATTCCATAAATAGCTATTGAATTATTAGGTAAATAGAATCCCTAAATTTCATTAAATTTAAACTTTATATATCATCCAGTAACTTAAATAAATCATTATAACCCACCAAAGGCTTTGAAATAGTTTGCTAATACTGTAAAAGTTTTTTTATTTATTCTTTAAGCAATAAGTTATTTTATCACAATGTTAAAAAGCCTATTTGTAATGAACATGCACTGACATTTTTTAATGTTTCCTTCTATTTTTTTCTCTTATGTAGTATCTAACACAGTGGTTACCACTAGGCTCTGAACTTCATTTTCTCAGCCTGAATTTTGATCGTGTCACACTAGCTGTGAGAACAAGGATAAATGACGTAAGTGTCTGTAGCTCAAATTTTTTCATCTTTAAAATGGAGATAAAACTGTTATTTACATCACAGAACTATTATAGGATTTCATAAGTTATATTATAGGATTTCATGAGTTAACTCATGTAACAAGTACATAGTTGAGTGTCTACTACAAAATAAGTGATCAATATATGTTCCTTGTAATTAAGATGATTACGATGATTATGATGATAATGATGACTTTGATGTCTACATGTCCTTAAAAAGCCTGACCATAAAAGACATTGGAAAACAGATTGAATTTGGAAAATTTAAATATAAGTTTTAAGACCTGGCTATGAAAACCAGAATTGAGTTTTAACATATGGTTCATACAAAGTACCATCTAAAATCTTTTGGGGATTAGAAGGAAGGCTGTGGACTCTGTACAAAGGAAAATTTTCATGTGCATAAAAAATGGTGCGTAAAACTTGTGCTGTTTCACACACTTCGATCCTGCCCACAAACTTTTTCAACTTTTGTTCAGAACCAGTGATCTAATAATTCTGAAGCAATTTTCAGGAAAACTGGGGTACATTCTCCACTGTCAACTTTAAATTAGGAAACTGGAAGCTGTTTTAGCTTTAAATTTCCCAATCTTTAAATTAGACATAGCTATGTTTTTCTTAGTTATTGCAAGTATGGAAGAATGCATGGTAAGTCATATATGAATACTCTAGAAATCTTTTTCAGCTTCTTAATAGGCTATATTAAGAGACAGTTTAAGATTTACAGAAAAATAAAGCAGAAAGTACAGATTTCTCATATCCCATTCTGCTCACTATTCCCTCCATTATTAACATCTTACCTTAGTGTAGTACAATTGTTACAATTAATAAACCAATATTGGTACATGTTACAATTGACCCTTAATGCAGGTTTGAACTGCTATGTCCTCTTATATGTTGATATTTTTTCACCAAACATGATCGAAAATAAAATATTCAAGGGCTGCAAAACTCATGTATACTGGAGTACTTTTCCTATGTGGGTTCCACAAGGCAGACTGCAGGGCTTGAGTATGCATGGATTTGAGTATACGTGGGCCGTCCTAAGATGTCCCTGTGTATACCAAGAGACAACCGTGTTAACTAAGTCCATAGTTAATTTAGATTTCTTTAGCTTTTACTTAATGTCCTTTTTATGTTTCAGGGACCCATCCAGAATATCATATTAAATTTACTTGTTTTGTCCCCTTAAGCCCTTCTTGGCACTCTTGTTTTTGATCACCTTGACAGTTTTGAGGCACACTGGAAAAGTGTGTTGTAGCATGCCCCTAAATTGATATTTGCTTGCTAGTTTTCTCATGAAAAGACTGGGATTATGGGTTGAAGTGAGTCTAGAAAAGTTAATTAACTCTTTTCTCAATACGAGATATTCATTACTGCTTCCTTATTATTTTCAGAAAAATCAGGGTTTTTATGATTAATAAAGTAATTTTCTATTTTAAGACAATATTTTAAAATGGTACATTAAAACAATCTTTAGGGACATAGTAGATATTTCTAAACTGAATTAAAAATAATAACTACTATTTTTAAGAATCTATTAATACTATGAACTTAGTGCTTCTGTTTCTAATACATTTAATCTTCATAATGATATAAAAAGATAAATAAATTTTTTCCTATTTTCAAAAAAGATGAGAAAATGGGAACTTCAATGTAGGTAGTTTCCTCTTGTTCATAAAGCTCGTAATTGATAGAGCTGAGACATAAAATAGTTTCCTTCTGTTTTCAAGTACATTACCCAAGCTTTCAATATAAGCAAGCTTTTTATTTCCACTCAAGGTTCTTCTGCTTCCTCAATATTTAAAACTCATTTAATCCTGAATTTATAAGGCTATCCTTCACAGGTAATGGGCAATGGTTATGTGGTATAGTTTTCCTCCTCA
The DNA here is from genome assembly GCF_041146395.1 of Eulemur rufifrons. NCBI lineage: Eukaryota > Metazoa > Chordata > Mammalia > Primates > Lemuridae > Eulemur > Eulemur rufifrons. Next base: position 33,340,443 of record NC_091010.1, on the reverse strand, counting down.
AGAAGAGTATTCCTACTCTCTAGAGATACTCCTTCTCAGTTTTTTATTTAATGGAAGAAGAACAAGTGAATGAAGACATGTACTAGATTGACATGTACTAGATTTGGAATTAATTATTAAGGAGAAATGGAAATATAAATGTAGAACTATCCTATTTTCAAGGTTCTGAAATCTTTGATAGACAGATTGGATGTAATAAGGGCGACTGATGGATTTGTTTTTTCCATTTGGATGATTTTCAAAGACTGTATCTAAAATGATGTAGATGCATAAAAAGGTATAAAAGTAATATAAAGAACACCAAAGTATCTACCAAATAATGATGAAAAAGTTATCAAAAATATACAGTTCAATGGTTTTCCATGGTTGTATTATTCTTCCTCCCCATGATTTGCCTTACTCCACCTAAAGAAATCACTTCCAGTATTTGTTATCTTTCAGATACCTTTCTTACTAAATGCGCTGTATGCTTATGTATCTCAAAATGTTTATTTTTTCATATTTTAACTTTTACAGGACTTCTACATCTGGTGCACTCGCTCTCTCTCTCTCATTCTCTCCATGTATATACACATCACGTAACTCTGGATCATTAATTTTCATCTGTTATTTATGATTATATTTAATTTATGCATTGCCTCGGTGGTGGACATTTAGGCTTTTACAAATTTTTGATATAAAACAATTTTGTAATAAAAAGGATTGCACATCATTTTGTTTTCATGGAATAGAGTTCCTCTAGGTTCTAGGATTTACACTGAAGAATGGAATTGCTAGGATATCTATTGCCTCATATCTTTGCATGTTTTTGGCTCTACCATATATTATAAAACTACTTTTCAAAATTCTTATTCAAATCCACTTCAAAATGCCAAATCGCAGTGCCAACGGAAGTGAGAATTACTGTTGGTTTCTGATAGTCTATGCTCTTTCCTAAACTTAGAAATATGAGGTAATTTTGATTTTATTTTTTATAAACTCAGTCTAAAAATTATATACATTGCATTTTTCTGATACCTAGTAAAGTTGAGTATTTCATCATATTTTATTAATCATGTGGATTTCCTATTTATTGAACTGTCTTTCATATTGCTTGGCCATTTGGCAGAAGGGAACTTTCTTTACATCATAGATTTTAAAGAGTTCTGTGTATACCCTGCTCACTAAATCTTTGTTGCTTACATTCTATGCAAGTAAAGTCTTCAGCATTTCTTTTCACAACTGTGTAATATCAGTTTTAATATAATCAAATTCATCCATCTTTTTATGGTTTGTTACTTTAATTTCCAATATTTGGTACTAAAACACAAATCTAGCCATAATATATTATTATACATCTTGGATTTGATTTGCTAAAATATTTGTCAGGTTTTTTGAGTCAATATTTATAAGTAGGTTGATCTGTAATATTTCTTTATCATATTTTCCTAATATAGAAACAATAGGCTCAGACAATGAATTTTAGAGTATTTCCTATTTTTTTTCTCTTCTGGAAAGCTTTGTGATAATATACCACGTGATCAGAACTGGCTATTGTAAACTGGATTTGGTCAAAGTCAACAAGTCAAATGTAGGCTTGGCCACAATAAACTGGAAATAGTGCATTCAAGATGAGGCAGAAGGCCGGGCACAGTGGCTCACACCTGTAATCCTACCATTCTGGGAGGCCAAGGTGAGAGGATGCTTGAGCTCAGAAGTTCGAGACCAGCCTGAGCAAGAACGAGACCCGTCTCTACTAAAAATAGAAAAAATTAGCAGGGCACCGTGGTAGGTGCCTGTAGTCCCAGCTACTCAAGAGGCTGAAGCACAAGGATCGCTTAATCCCAGGCATTTGACATTGTTGTGAGCTAGGCTGACAACATGGCTTTCTAGCCCAGGTGACAGAGTGAGACTCTCTCTAAAAAAAAAAAAAAAAAAAAAAAAAAAAAAAAGATCAGCTTACACAAGTAAAGTGTATGAGCAGATAGCCCCCATGACATCCACTATTATCACACTGTGGTTTTTGCCTCAGCTTAGGGTTATATTATGACCAAGTAATGGAGGAGAAAAAGGCCAAGTTAGCTTAATAGATATGTTTGCTCAGTATGTGATGCAGACTAATGAAAGACTGCTGCTGCACTAATGCCAAAATCAGTAGTAGTCCTTAAGGAAAGAAGTAAGGAAAATCCTCCCAATTAAATTCATCCACATTGTCTGGAAAGGAGAGTGGAACAAGATGTACTGACATATACGAGTGGTGAAGATCGTAGTGGCATAGATGGAAGCTATTCAAGGACCCGCCACAGGATGAGATTTTATTCACCAAGGCTGATCTCACTATAGCCACTACTGGTCACCTATTCCAACAGTCACAGAGACAAATGCAAAACTCCTCCCCTGGCACTATCCTTTGAGAGGACAAATCAGTTTTGTGGGGGCAAGTTGATGATACTGGGATCATTTCATTTTTGAAAAGGAAGTGATTTCTATGGATTGGAATTGACGCACATCATGGGTATGGATTTGCCTTTGTTGCTTGCAGGTTTTCAGCTAGAATTTCTATCCACGGCCTTCAGCGTGCTTGTTCTACTGTACAGGATCTTGCACAGTATTGCATTGAATCAAGGAACACATTTTACATTGAATCTTTATTCTACATAAGACAATCAAAAAAGGAACTGTATAAAATTAATTACAGACTATTTTATTTATAAAAATAATGTATAATGTTTATGCATACAATAAGTACACGTTATAAAAGTACATATTTGTTACCTTTGTACAGTTTTTAATCTAAAAACTATATATAATATCATTGAGCATTGTCATAAATTTATTTCAAATGTAGAAAGATTATATAGGTTATAACTCAATTGACCCAATAATGTCAAGCATTTCTGCTTTCAGAATCTCCTCTTAAACTCTTGGTACATTCTTCTTTCTATTTTACCTACTTTGAATATAAATAGTCTTTTAGTGTTGCTTGTAAGGTATTTGTTATTTTTGCTATTATTTAACATTTTATTAAAGTATAACATACACAAAAATAAAAAAAGTGATAGGTATATGGCAAATGAATTACCACATAGTAAAAACATTCATATAGCACACACACAGGTAAGGGAATAAAACATTAACAGTTCCCTAAAAGTCTCTCTAATGCTGCCTCCTTCAATGCCAGCTCCCTTTTCATACTCAAAGACCATAGATTTCCTATAAGTATTCAAGTGAAGAAACTATATTCATTCTCGATTGGGGCCCCTACCTCCACCTCACGGCTTACACAGCACTATGTAACACACATCACAGATATCCAAGTAGGACAAATACCACAACCTGAATAGAACTGAATGTATACCACTATAGCTGATGGGTCCCTATTTTTATTCTAAATTAACACTAAATATTTTCCTACCTTTATTCAAAGTTCACCTTGAATAATAGTATTTCAAATTTTGAAAAGAAATTCAGTATAGAAACTTTTATTATAATAATATAATTAAAGTGCAATGTAGCAAAATTTTATTTTTAAAGAGAAGTAGAATCTAAGATAAACTGTTTTCAACAGCAAAATCATACATGGCCATCACGAGTGACAAACACTATAAAGCTAGGTAAAGAATACTAATATCTCATATGTGAGACATGAATAAAATCATGTGTTACGGAGAATAATATCAGAGCATTATTTGCTTTATCACCCGTAAAAGTTGTGACAACGTATACCAAAGGACAGGCATTTTGAAAGACCTAAAACCTTTACCACTTATCAAAATGTAGTGAATTGTCAATTGTAAGTTAATGCAGTAATGAAAAAGAGTAATGCTGGTGTATAATGTCAATGATCCTCAAACTTTCCCTTTTGTTGATATTGTAGTCAGTACTCACATTCCCACTTTCAAGTACACTGACATATCTGCCAACTATACTCCATTGCCATCAATATATCTTTTCTAGACAATGACAATACAATTTCATGCTAATAAATATAAAATAAAATGTATATGTACAGGCTAACATGTGAATGTAGGTAAACACGTAGGAAGATACATGTAATTAACTGTAACATTAACTTTTTGCCACAATAATTAAAAATGCAAGTTTAATTTCATTTTAGTTTTAAATAATAAGACATACATCTTCTTTGTTGAGTTTTTTTTTTTTTTTTTAATTCAGTAATTCATTTAAGATACTTTCGGTAGATCATTTCAAAATGCCCTGAAATCATGAAATATATTTAAGAACAAACTCAGGTATTACTTAGGAAGTAATTTGAAAAGTTGAATAAAATACTTTCACAGAACAAAGCTAGGAAATTAATCTTTAAGAAGAAATCAAGGAAAAAGTATAAGTCTGTAATAACCATTGAAAATTTTGAAATTAACAAGGCTTCCCATGATTAAACATTTTATAAATTTTTTTTTTTATAGCTAGGTCAAGAATGTACATGCTACACATTTCAAAACTAGATTAATCTGAAACCCTTGGATGTTCTAGGCAAGTAACCCTCTTTTTCCCTACTATAACAACAAACAAAACTTTGTCATCATAATTGCTTAAGAAGTAATTAAAATAGCTAGACCATATTTATTCAAAAGCACTTCTATGTTTACACTTTTGAAAAGAACAGAACAATAATGAGTTTCATGAATGATAATCATGGTTTTTTCTTAAGTGTTTTAATGGTAGTGTTTGAAAAAGTGCAATTCTATATAGTGTGATTTCAGGGCTGCTGATAAGATATTTCTGTTCCCTAATATGCTTCTTAATCCACTTATTATATAAAGAAAATTCATAAACAGAGTATCATTTGTTTTCTTTAAGACAGAAATCTTACTAGGTACATTTTAAAATCAATTATATCATGGAAACACCAGAAACCTTATGGAAGGAGGAGAGAGATTTATGTTTTTCGAAGTGCCAATATCTGCCACTTTCAAATTCTTAAATTTTGGGGTTATTTTTGGAGAAAGAGAAAAAAAAAAGAAGCAGCATGGTTAACAAAATAAGAAAAAAGTCCATTATTATTAATAATACAATCAGAACATCTGCTTGTAATGGAGATTGCCCCAGTATAAAATTAATTTTGTCAATTAAAATATTAAATGTCATTTTGCAATTTTTTAGTCTGGATGGCATTTCAGGAGACTTTCCTTAATGGTCATTAATTGAAAAAGCTTCTACAGTTGTGTTTTTTATTTAATATTATAACACATTCCCCAGAGATACCCTTTGATTTTCTGTCATAGATTCAGTGCTCTGTTTCTACATACTAACAGTCTCAAGACTGGTAGCATTTGTGATTTTATTTTAACAATTTATGATTACTTCAGTATTTTAAGGATTTACTCTTCATTGGAGACATTATAACAAAGCACTGAAGAAAAATACTTCAGTTTAGTTGCAAATCTATATCCCAATGCCATTACTGCCCCTAATTTACTACATTATAACCTATTTATCAGTAAAATGAAACAAGATGAGCTATTTTATATAGTTGTTGTAAGGATCAAATTAAATATTTTCAAATATTAGAAATGTAAAGTTTGCAATAAAAATTTACATCATACTATCTTCTAAAACATATATTCAAAAAAGTTGCAAAACTTTTGCTCAGAATAATCTAGAAATAATTTTTCAAAAAAAAAAAATGTGAGGCATCATGACCAACAAAATCAGTGTAGAATGGAATAGACCTGGATTCAAACCCCAGTTTTGGCACTTAGTTGAGAAATACATCATACATCTATAAATTCCAGTGTCCCCAGGGGCATACGTGGGTATACCAGGTCACTGAAATATTTTATTAAGATAATATATATGAAATCCATGCTCAGCAGTAAGTAGGTACCCAAATACTGTGACATCAATAACTGAAAAAGGTGTGAATCGAGATATTATAGGAGAAGAGTTTTTGTATGTTATTCAAGTTAAGGTGGTCTAAATTCAAATTAGAGTATCATAATTTTGGAATGTTAAATATAATCCACATGGTAACCACAAAGAAAATAAGTACATATGTAAGAAGACATGAGAAAGGAATTTCAATGTTTCACGGTGAATTATCAACTCAATATTTAAAAAGACAGTAATACAGAAAATGAGGCATTAAAAATCTATAAGACGTAGAAAATAACAAAATGACAGTGGTAAGTCTCTCCTTATTAGCAATCACTTTAAATATAAATGGTTATTCTTAAAGCAAAAAAAAAAAAAAATACAATCCAACTATATACTGTCCACAAGAGACTCAATCTAGATTCAAACACACAAATGGGTTGAAAGTGAAAGGATGGGAAAAGATACTCCATATATAAAGTAACCAGAAGGAAGCAGTGGTGGTTATACTAATACTAGACAAAATAGACTTGAAATAATACAAAAAAGCATACAAGAGACAAAGGAAGGCATTATATACTAATAAAAGGTTCAATATTCCAAGAAGCTCTAACACATATAAGCATTTACATAATTAATAACAGACCATGAGTATATATGAAAAAATTGGTAGAATTGAAGGGAAAAATAGGTAGTTATACAATAATAATTGGAGACTTCAATATCCATTCTCAATTATGGATGGAACAACCAGACAGAAGATAAGTAAGAAAATAAATAAAAACGGAGGATTTAAACAGCACAATAAACCAACTAGGTTTAATAGATAATTATAGAACATTCTACCTAACAACAGAATAAACATTCTTCTCAAGTGCACATGAGACATTATGCAGGATAGACCATATGTTAGGCCACCAATTAAGTCTCAATAGATTTAAAAGATAGATATTATACAAAATATCTTCTCCAACAACAACAAATTAAGTCAGAAATCAAAAGAAAAGCTGGGAAATTCACAAATTTGTAGAAATTAAACACCTAAACTAACAATGTATCAAAGAAGAAATAACAAGACAAATTAAAAAGTACTTAGGGAAGAATTAAAAACAAAAACAAAACATATTCAAACTTAATTAAGCAACCCAGAAAAAGCAGTGCTAAGAGAGAAATTTATAGCTATAAATGCTTACATTAAAAAGCAAGAAAAAATTTTTTTAAAAATTTACAAGAGCAAGAAAGATTTTAAATCAACCACCTAAATGTACAACTTAGGCAATTAGAAAAACAAACTTATTGAAAATAAGCAGAAGAAAGGAGATAAAGACTAGAGCAGAGAAAAACAAAATAGAGGATAGAAAAATAGGGAAAAACAGTGAAACCAAAAGTTGGTTGTTTGAAAAGATCAACAAAACTAGTAAACCTTAAACTAGATGGATTAAGGAAAAAAAAGAGAAGACTCAAATTCCTAAAATGTGAAATGAAAATGAAGACATTGCTATCAATTTTATAGAAATAAAAAGGACTATAAGAGAATATTATGAAAAAATGTATGACAACAAATTTAATAACTTTGATGAAATGGACAAATTCCTAGAGACACAAAACCTACCAAGACTAAATCATGATAAAATATAAAATGTTAATAGACATAACTAGTAAGAATATTGAATCAATAATCAAAAATCTTCTGATAACCCATTATATTAAGTGAAGTATCCCAAGAATGGAAAAACAAGCATCACATGTATTCACCAGAAAATTGGTTTTCCTGATCATCACCTAAATACACATCTGGGAACGACACCAATCGGATATCAGACTGAGATGGGGGGTGGAGGAGGGGATGGGGGTATACCTACACAATGAGTGCACTGCGCACCGTTTGGGGAATGGTAACGCTTGAAGGTGCTGACTCGGGAAGGGGGGGTGCGGAAGGGAGGGATATATACCTACATGATTGGTGCAATGCGCACTATCTGGGGATCAGACATGCCTGGAGCTCTGACTTGGGGGGAAAGGCGGTACATGGGCAACGTATGTAACCTGCAATTCTGTATCCTCCATAACAATAAGATGAAATAAAAAAAAAAAGAAACAAAAACAAAAATCTTCTGACCAAAAAAAAAAAAAAAAAAAGGCCTGGACCTGATATCCTCACCAGTGAATTCTATCAAACATTTAAGAACTAACATCAATCCATTTCAAACTTTTTCAAAAATTTTAAGGGAACACTCCTAAAACACATTCTATAAGCCAGCATTACCCTAATACCATAGCAATATCCCTTATAAGCACTGATGCAAAAGTTATCAAAAAAAATACTTGCTAACCAAGTTAAGCACCATATTAAAGGATTATACACCATGGACACATGGGATTTACTCATGGATATCCAAGATGATTCAACATATGAAAATTGTTTAACACGATACAGATTATTAACAAAATGAAGTATAAAAAGCATTTGATATCTTAATTGATATGGAAATAGCATTTGACAAAATTCCACACCCTTTCATGATAAAAAAAAAAGAAACCCTCAATAAATGAGGAATAAAAGGAAACCACCTTAAAATAATAAAATATATATATATATATATAAATATAAATGACCACAGCAAACATTATACTCAATATTGAAAACCTGATAGCTTTTCCTCAAACATGATCAAGCACAAGGAAAAGATGCTTGATTTCACTACTCCTAATCAACACAACACTGGAAGATCTAGTCAGATCAATTAGGCAAGAAAAGGAAAAGGCATCCAAATTGGAAAGTAGGAAGTAAAATTATCTCTGCAGATGATATGATCTTATTTATATAAAACTCCAAAGATTCCACAAATATCAGAACTAATAAATGAATTTAGCAAAATCACCACACAAAAATCAGGTGCTTATCTACACACTAACAATGAACAACCTGAAAATGAAATTCATAAAATAATTATATTTGCAATGGCATCAAAAAAGGTAAAGTACTTAGGAATTAACTTAACCAACAAGGTGAAACACTTGTACAATGTAAACTACAGAACATTTATGAAAGGAATTAAAAAATACAAAAACAAATTGAAAGACATCCCATTTATGATTGGAAGATTCAACACTGTTATAATTTCAAGACTACAGATTCAATGCAAATCTACAAATTCAATACAATCCCTATCAAAATCCTAATGATTTCTTCCTGCAGAAATAGAAAAACCCATCTTAAAATTTGTATGGAATTTCAAAGGACTCAAATAGCCAAAACAATCCTGGAAAAGAACAAGCTGGAGAACTCACACTTCCTGATTTCTAAACTTACTATGAAACTACAAAACAAAACAGTGTGGTACTGGCATGCAGACAGACACATAGACCAATAGAATAGGTTAGATTGCCAGAAATAAATGCTCACATATATGGTCAAATGATTTTTGACTAGGGTGCCGAGACCATTTGGTGCGGAAAGCACAATATTTTCAATAAATGGTGCTGGGAAAATTTGATATCCATATGCAAAATAATGAAATTGGACCCTTATTTAAGGTCATATACAAAAATTTAGTCTAGGATGGGCAAGGTGGCTCACGCCTGTAATCCTAGCACTCTGGGAGGCTGAGGCAGGAGGATCGCTTGAGGTCAGGAGTTCGAGACCAGCCTGAGCAAGAGCAAGACCCTGTCTCTACTAAACATAGAAAAATTAGCTGGGTGTGGTGGTGCACACCTGTGGTCCCAGATACTTGGGAGGCTGAGGCAGGAGGATCACTTGAACCCAGGAGTTTGAGTTTGCTGTGAGGTAGGCTGATGCCATGACACTCTACTCAGGGAAACAGAGTGAAACTCTGTCTCAAAAAATAAAAATAAAAAAAAAGACCTTGTTTTTCTCTCTATTTTTTTTGATTTATAAAAAAAAAAAAAATTAGTCTAAATGGATCCATGAGCTAAATAGAAAATCTAAAACTATGAACTGTTAGAATATGGTAGGGAAACACTTAAACACTTCACTACTTTGGATTTGGCAATAATTTGTAATAGCAATAATTTATAATAAGCAAAATTAGATAAATGAATTTCATAAACAGTAAATAAAATAAAATGTCTACATCAGCAGCAAATATCAACATAAAATCTATTTACATAATGGGAACAAATATTTGCAAATCATATATTTGGTATGGTAAGGGATTGATGGCCAGAATATATAAAAAACTCCCAAAAGTCAATGACAAGAAACAGAACAACCTGATTCAAAAATCGTATTTCTCCACAGAAGGTATACGAATGACCAATAAGCACAAGAAAAGCTGTTCAATATCCCTAACTATTAACGAAATGCAAATCAAAACCACAAGGAGATACTACCTCATACCCATTAAGATGGCTGCTACCAAAATAACTCAGAAAAGAATAAGTTTGAGGAGGATGTAGAGAAATTAAAACCCCTGTGCACTGTTAGTGGAAATCTAAAATGGTAAAATTGCTGTGTAAATTAGTGCAGTGATTCCTCAAAAAATTAAACAAAATTACCATATGATCCAGAAATTCTACTTCTAGGTATATAGTCAAAAGAATTTAAAGGAAGTTCTCAAAGAGATATTTGTATATCCATGTTGTTAACAGCTTTATTCACAATAGCTAAAATGTGGAAGGAACCTAAGAGTCCACTGACAGTAGAATGGATAATCAAAATGTGTTACAAGCATTCAAAATTATTCATCTTTAAGAAGGAAAGAAATTCTAATATATGATACAATATGGATGAATTTTGAGGGCATTACACTAAGTGAAATAAACCAGTCACAGAAAGGCAAATACTGTATAATTTCACTTCTATGAAGTACTTAGAGTAGTTAAAATCCTACAGTCAGAAAGTGAAATGGTGGTTGCCAGAGGGGGACCACAGGTTGAGTGGTTGAGGGAAGGGGGACTTTTCAGTTTTTCAAGATGATAAGAGTTCTAGAGATGGACAGTAGTGTTGGTTGCACAACAATATTAATGTACTTATTGCCAATGAATTGTACACTTAAAAATAGTTAAGATGGTAAAATTTACATCATGGTTATTTTACTACAATAAAAAACTATGTAATATTAAAACATAAATATAAATAAATACAAAAGCAATCAAAATAAACTAAAGAGCCTGGTTTAAAATGGTAAAATTATGAGTTTGTCTTTGAACTAGCTAATTGGAGATGTTATTCAGACATCAAAAAAGGAGCTCAAGTATCTAATGGAAGACAATGAGTTTAATGGCACTTATTATTGTTGTCACTTACAGATTGCAAGGTCAGAAGAGAAGTTTAAATAGAAAATATAAATTTTTGAGTCATCTGCACTCAGCCTTGATCGCAAGGGATGCTCTGGAACTGAAACAACCTCATATCATCCAGCATTGGGCAAAGATGGCCAAGCCTTTAAAACATGGCCTCCTCCCATTAGCCATTGCATGTGGTTTTCCTGGGGTGGGGTAACTTTGAGCAAAGCACTCTCTGATGCTGATGGAAATCTCTGAGGGAGAGAAGGGTGGAGGTGGTGGTGGAGCTGACAGCTAAAAAATGTCTGCAGAGAGCATTCACTAATGTTAGAGCAATATGCCTCCCTTGAAGAGGCATGAAGGCAACAAATTACCTTGTGCACCACTTTCGTAGTGATGCATCACCATATCTACCATAGCCCCAGGTAATATGTTCAACTTGGTCCCTCCTAAGCTACTAATGACCTGGGTCTATGAGATGTTGAGATGTATCTTTGGGAGGCACTATCATAAACATTTATTTAAAATATGTATATGGTTTATGGATCATGAAGACAGTAAAATTACCTATGCAATAAGATGCTTCAATGCCTTCTAAAACTATCAAACGAGATGTGACAGATCTTTTATTGCAGATGGAAATGTAGCAAGATAAACCTTTAACTTCCCATGTCATGTATTACCATCCTTTTACGTTATTTAGTGTTATGTTCCTCCACACTCTGTCCACTTCCATGAAAACAAAGGCAAAAAGTGTTCATTTTTTCACTTGTGGAAATTTCCACCCTTCAAAAAATTGTTTTAAAAAACCCAAAACAAATAAATATTTCCAAATTATATCAAAGGCCAAAAAAATGATCATTTTTTTACATAATTTTAGCAAAAAAACCCAGAAACTCAAATGTAACACTGCCATCAGAATATCTTCAGAACATTTTACTCTGTTTCTGAGGAAATGAGTGAACTGTTCTGTTCTACATTTCTGAAAGTTGTCCTATTTTCCTCAAAATAATCTATTTACAGAAATAAGAAAACACAAACCTCAGAAAAACACAGTAATGATATTTAATGTAAACTCATTCAGAAGGGTCTTGTAAACATGGCCCTATTTCTGCTGATGTCTATGAATCATCACTCTAACACCAGTAAATGTATTTTAAACTAAATATTACACTCCGAGGCAGAGAAAAATACAGTAATCACTATTCAGAAAATAGCTACCTGTTAACACTGCTATTTTTATAATTAATAGTGCTAATTTTTTTCCTCCGTAGTGTTAAAGTACCAACAAAAACCAAAAAGCAGGTATTTGTTTCAAGTTGAGCAAAACAGTGTTGAGCCTAAGAATACTGAATTATAGAAATGCCCCCTGTATTTCTGGAGACAAGATTTGATTTCAGAAGTCAAATAAGGCTTTGCCTTAAGGAAAAGATAAATGTGTTAGTTCAAGAGCTGCCTCGTCTCAGGAGGGCGTCTTGCTGGTCAGTAGAAGCTGCATCTCAAGGAGACAGCTGTAAACTGGGCCTTTGGTTCTCACCTGTTTTGAAAGACAAGGCAGGCCTCCCTTAGGACCAAAAGTTGCCGGTGCTGCTGACAGGTGGACCCCCGGAGATGAGAGCTAATCAGATAGATATGCTATTGCCCAAGCCGGGCCCAGATGGAACCATGTGGTTAAAGTAATTAACACAAAGCACAGCCCATGTTGACTTCTGGGATCATCTCTGTCTCCAAGAACACAATCACCAGAGCCAAGATGTCTCTGTTTGTTGCTAAAGTAATAGCCTTATCATAAAACTTAGAAGTTTGCCCCAAGACGATTTTATAACCCATTGTTCCCCTAGTTAGAGTTAGTTAAAGGATCTGTAGTAGCCTTTTAGGAGACTTTGACCCTAAAGCAAACTGCCTGTTAGTATCAAAATCCCGTTGCCCTTGGCAACCAGAGCCTGTATGTACCCTATATAATACCTGTGTGGAGTTTCAGTCGGGGAAATATTTGATGCGGGTAAAATATTTCCATCCGGATACCCTCCTTTATCTATTTTCATAAACTTTTACTTTATAAACTATATCTTTGGCTCTGTGTATTATTATTGCCATTACTTTGTATTTTTATTTCTGTTTCCTACTATATTTTTCATCCTTTGCGATGACCCCTGCCTGAGAGACCTGATCGGAAGAAAAAAAACCTCTTTGCAGGGAGCCTAGCTAACTGCCTGCAAACTGGCGTAGTCAACTTAGAGATCTGATCAGAGCAAAGAGAAAAGGACCTCTTTGCGGGGAGCGTAGCTAACTCCCCGCAAAACAGAGCTCTTTTTTCTCCAACATGGGATAGTAGGAAGATTTTTCATCTTAATTTCTTACAGTTAGTTGAATTATTTATACCAATATTGCATTTATAAATAGTTTCAATTGTTTCTTAAAAATACTAGAATTATATATTGCATTTCTTTGACAGCTTTATCATCTGTAATAACTGTCTAGAAAAGACCTGGTTGTAATCAAATACAACTACTGTGCAAGAGAGAGACAAACACTGTTAAGAGGTTCTTTGATAATTTTTAGAAAGACAATAATTTTATAAGAGTTAATGCTGCTTTCTTCAAATTTTAGAACCAGTCTATTGGACTAGAGGCACAGTTTTTCATTTAAATGTTACTGTAAATAATTTATTATAAAAATATTTATTTATTTTTAAATTTAAGATTGTAAGAGGTTTGCTGTATTCTGATATGACATTTTATGAGGCTCAGGAGCCAATGTTTTTCTTTGGGAGCACATCTCTGAAATTACATTGTCAGTCAATGGGAAATATGGCTTGATATTCAAAGAGCATAAAATCTGATTTATATATGACTTTTAAGAATGCCTCTTTTGTATAAAGCAACATATATTTACTTATTCTGGGAATATAGTGATTTATAATATAATGTAGAATTTACTATGAGATACACAAACACCCAAATAAACATATTGGCAAAGTAAAAAAAAAATGTTTTCACATGCTATTGATTTCCATCTAGACTTAATACAAAGCCTGACTTTTTGAAAGCATAATTTTTGTCAATGCTTCTTTATCATTTGATATCAATTATTTCTTCTTTCAAAATGTTTTCATCTCTTTTCCTTGGCATTAGCAAAGGTAATAATCATTACTTTTAGTTGCCCCCCATGTTAAACTTTTTTTCAAAGGACACTATTATAAAAGTAATAACAAAAGCAAAATCCTCTAGATATTTTTTGTAAAAGAAAATGTAAATGAATTTACAAGTATGTTAGTTCTCATATAAACACTAAACATATATCTTTTTTTTTTTTTTTTTTTTTTTTTTTTTTTTTGAGACAGAGTCTCACTCTGTTGCCCAGGCTAGAGTGAGTGCCATGGCGTCAGCTTAGCTCACAGCAACCTCAAACTCCTGGGCTCAAGCAATCCTCCTGCCTCAGCCTCCCGAGTAGCTGGGACTACAGGCATGCGCCACCATGCCCGGCTAATTTTTTCTATATATATACTTAGCTGTCTGTATAATTTCTTTCTATTTTTAGTAGAGATGGGGTCTCGCTCTTGCTCAGGCTGGTCTCGAACTCCTGAGCTCAAACGATCCGCCCACCTCGGCCTCCCAGAGTGCTAGGATTACAGGCGTGAGCCACCGCGCCCGGCCTAAACATATATCTTAAACATAAAAAGGTAATAAGTAAATATTGTTATTAATAGAAAATACTTTGAGAAGTCCACATTGAAGAATTCTTTCTGCATAACACATCAATCTGCACCACAGAAGCCACTCATAAAATACTTACTAGAACAAGTCTCTTCAAATTAGTTACTAATTTTTCAAAATCAGTTATTAGGTTAAAAAATTATTTTTGAAGTAGTACTTTGCCTTTGCTTTAGACTGAAGTCATTGCACATATGTGACAACTGTATAATCTGAAATACAAATGTAGGAAGTAAGTATGAGCTACAACTCGATAAATACTAAGACTGAGAAAGTCAGGAATTGGACATAGACATTCCAATTTATACCAGCCTTAGATTAAATAATCTAGGCCAACTTGCCCTAGATTCTGGAAAATTTATACCCTATCATCTTATGAATTCTACTTTTGCAGATCAGTAAGAGTATATGCAGGGACCAAAAATGATACACATCTACTAGGGTATTCTTTATCTACCAATTGTTTTGCCATAAACCTCTTTAAAATAATTCTCATTGTAATTAAAATACCAGTTTAATTGTTTTCAATATTTTATTAAGTTATAAAATATTTCCAATGAATGATTATAAGAAAAATACTTGCTCTGTGCTCTCTTTAGAGCAGTATTCTATCTTAGGAAGATGATTTTGAGATCAGCAAAATACAACTGCTGGTATATTTAGAGACATAGAGTAATGTTTAGGGGATTTTGCTGGTTTCTTCTGGGCCACAGGGATTTTGGAGCTATTTAAAATTATATTCATAAAAGGAATTCCTTATAATATTTAATATGAAATGAGTGTAATTTGAATTAAAGTATATAATGCATGCCAGATACTTGAAAAGATCCAGTACATTCTATGTTCCTCACACTTGTTTTTAGTTCTGAAACTAATATACGAATTTAGAAGGTAGGACCTTTTTATGCAATATAAACCATATAAAGGCTAGTATATTAATCTATGATAAATTTTAAACATTAATTAAAAAAAAATTATTTAGTGCCTTCAATATGCCAGACACTGTTCTAGGTAGTCGAAAAATGCAGTGACCAAAACAGAATTCTGTTCTTTTGGAATTTATAGTCCATGTAGAGAGGATGAGGAGAGATAAACAACAAAGAAACACGCAAATACAGAATATGTCAGATAGGGATTTCCGCTGTGATGAAATATAAAGCACAGAAGGGAAAAAACAGTGATGCAGGTGATGAGAGCAATATATCACGTATTGTGAGCAGGCAAGTCTCCCTGTGAAGGTTCCATTTCAGCAGAGAGCTGAATGAAGTCGGGTGAAAGGCATGCTGATATTAGGGAAAAGAGTGTTCATGCAAAGGGCGATGATGAAATTGAAAAGGTCTAACATGGTGTGGCTAGGTGTGCTTGAAGAACAGAAAGACGACTAGTGTGGCTGATGCAGGAAAGGAGTGCATGGTAGGAAATGATATCAGAGAAGTAACTAAGGCAAACACATTGCTCTTCTGTGTGCAATGAAACCATTCTTAACGTTTTCGTAATTATAATATTATTTTTACTCTATTATACAACATCACAAGAAGAATGAATCATTAAACCATAAGAGGAAAACACCTGTTTCAAGACAGGTAGTTCTAATGATAGATAGCACCAAGGGAATACATTTTGAAAGCATTAATCTGCAGCTGCAGGAGTAATGAGTTTCTCTATTATTGCTTCTTCATAACTGAAAAGCAGCTGAGAAAAAGGAGATGATAAAAATTCCAAAAATTTTAAAGCAACAAAGGTAAAAGTAGTTAAATGGCAGGAGGATTCAGCTGCCAACTGGCAGTATAGGTGTACTTGAAAGAAACTGATAGACCGTCTACCAGATCTACTCCCTTATTTTGCAGCAGTGGCTGCCTGTTAAAACAGTCAGTTGAGTAGGAAGTGAGACACCTTGATCTGGCTTTCAAGATGAAGGTTATTATTGAACCCTCTGCTCTCAACGCTATTAGCTCAAAGGGAAGTTCCTTGTTTCCTTCAATAATTCATTATTTTTTTATTGTATATTAGGAAATTCTGTTATTTGTAACAACATGGATTCATTGAATTTTATGACCTTATTGAAAAGCTATGATATCTGAAAAACAATTAAATGTAAGAGTTTATTTGAATGTTGTTGACACTTTAAAGGTTTATACAAAAGACAATCATAATTAACATAATTGTCATATGCAATATCAAATTATGTAGTAACTTGAGTAGTATATATTTCAACAGTAAAGCCAATAAAACGCGCTTACTGTTTTTGAATACTTTTATTTAAAGGTGTAACCTGCTAATGGTAATAAAGTTTGACCCATTGTCTGTGCAAAACAACGTATGTGATATATCTACTGTGATGTTTCCATTTGTTGTCTGAAACCAATGATTTGTAACATTGTTTTAATTATTGCATATCATTAAGATACATATAAAATTGCTTTTAAATACATTAGTAAATAAGCTAATATTTCATATTAATATCATGATATGAAAAATATGTTAGGTCATACCAGGGTATCCTTATTAATAAGAGGTAACATTGCTGTGAAATTTGAAATTTATCCTTGATGTTAATGTTGCTTACAAAAAAGTAAATTTTCACCACTACACAGAAAAAGGGACAGATCTTGTTTTGAACGTTGGTTTGCCAATCAGCAAATACTAACCTTGAATAAGTTTCCTTAATTTTAAAATCAGGAGGTCGATTCCCTGTCTCATAGTGTAAACATCTGTACAAACTCAAACTCAATAATATTAGCTACTCTGAATAGGTAAAATAAATGAAGTGAAATGATTCCTCTTTATTTCTAACTCTAATAGACATTTCCACAACAAATTCAATAGCTGTATATTTAGATTTTGAAATGTTTGCTTTTCACATTTTTGTATTATTTGGAGAATTTTTATTACACACCTATAGCTTAAAATAGTTCTCCTGTTGATGCTTTACAGCTTAACTAAAATACAAGGAAGAATGAAACAACTGTATTCTGAGTTAATATATTTAATGCAGCATTTTCACTCTAAGATCCAATAAACATTCTTGGGCTAATATATGCTACTTTATGCACTGCCAAATGATTCCTTCATCATGAGCTTTGGCAAGATATGGATTGAATAGTTTTCTTTATTGCAGAACTTTTTTGAGTTTTACATATCATATTGTACAAGAAGACAATGCAGAAAGTGGTAAATGGACATAGAATACTTTTCTCTGAATGAACTTATTCATATCTCCCTGAAATACCATTCCACGGAGCAGGACAGGGAAAGAGATGTCTTAATGTACCACAAATGTCTAGAGACCACACCATAGATCTTACTCTCCTAACTTCTTCCTCCTTAGAACTGAACTTTCCCAGAGTAGGCAATGAACAAATTTGGAATAATCAATGAATATCAAAAAACAATGTCAGAGTTTCTTTCTAAGCCTTCTGCTACTGGTAACATGAAGGCTATTCTAGCTAGAAATTGGGAAAACCACTATTTTCCCCTTTATAATCTGAAGTCTATTATGAGACTCAAATATATAAAATTCCCAAACTTGAATTAAGTAACGACTTAATTTCATGGTACTTTATTACAAATTGTAAAACTAAGATTGTAATGAGAAAAGAAAGAAAAAGCATCGCAATGATAGTTTTGACAGCACCAACAATGTAATGGTCAATAAAAATGTTATGTCGCTGGGTCAAATGTAGCTGCTGCAAGAGGCAACCTGCAAACTCTCTGAGGGTAGGTACTATACAAACTTGGCTAGAGCAGTACCATTTCTTCTCATTGTTGTATTCCCAGCTTCCTTTATAGTACCTCACTTGTAATAGGCTTTTAGTAACATCTATGGAAGATTGAACCTAGAAAATGTATTATTTTCAAAGTAATTGTTTCCATATATACTTCCAAGGAGAAAACTCTGTAGTGATAAAAGGTATAATTTCTCCAAATTATACTCAACTCAAAGCTTTTACTCATGAAATCATTATTCTTTCTTTGCTCTCTGTTTTGACCTCTGGTTGTAAAGATTACAGTGGAAGCAGTTAACCACCATTTATTGTACATGATCTGAATTAGTCTAGTAATATAACTTCCTATAACTTCCCAGCTCATTAGTATATGAAAGAGTTGAACTCATATTGATCCACATTTGATATTTCCAAAGCAAACACTTCTAAATGGTTCTTCATTAATATGTTGGCTTTACAATCTTATAAGGACTTAAAACCAGAGGCAAAATAAGATTGATTATATTTTCATAGAAAATCATGCAGATTCAGTTATGTCAGAAACAGCTCAATATAGAATCTTTTGTCAAATAAAAGAAGATATTTGAAAAAAAATAAAGCTTATTCTCCCATGTTTGAGGTGGGGATGGTAAATTTGGTAGCCAAATGATACCATTAATTCACCCACATACTGGAAAAAACATAAAATACTTAAGCAATTTCCAGAGAAAAATTATGTCCATAATTTGAAGTGAAGCACCTATAAAGAGTACTCTCTCGGGAGTAGTCTTTTCCTAATTGAAAAGCTGAATTGTCAATAAATGTTCACATTTTCAAAGCTAGAATTGCCACTTTCTGTTCAGTTGTCAAGTGTGCATGACCATAGTGCAATTTCTCTTCAAGATGTGGTTGTCCTTTCCTAGTAGTATCAAAAACACATTGAACTTTAAAATTGTCAGACACTTGAAGGAACACATGTGAACAATTTCCTTTGGATTAGCAATGAACATACTTGAATATCAGCCTTACTTCTTCAAGGTATTTAGAAAAGGTTATCCATTCAAAAAGAACAAAACAACATCAGATTAGATACTCTCTGAGAAGAGATTGCTTTGCAAGTTACATTTGCATCTTCAACATTTAACATGCTCAAGAATGAGGCAATCCAAGATAGTGTGCTTCACACTGAATTATTCACTTTTATTCTACTAACAACCTCATTGAGTACTGTTAGTTTATTCAAATTGCATACATTTGAACAATGTGGGGATGGCCAACCCTCAGTGCAGTCCAAAATTTGCATACAACTTTTGACTTCCCCAAAATTTAGCTACTAATAACTTACTATAGACCAGGAGCCTTACAGATGATATAGTTGATTAACAAATATTGGGCATGTTATGTGCATTACATACTGCATTCTTACCAAAAGAAGGTAGAAGAAAATGTAATTAAGAAAATCGAAAGAAAGAAAAAATATATTTACTATTAATTAATGGAAGTGGATCATTATCAAGGTCTTCTTCCTTGTCTTCACATTGAGTAGGCTGAGGAAGAGAAGGAAGAGGATAGGTTGATCTTGCTGTTTTGGGGTGGCAGAGGCAGAAGAAAATCCTCTTATATGTGGACCCATGCAGTTTGAACCCATGTTGTTCAAGGGACAACTGTATTACAGTTTGTGATAAGGATGATGTGTGTTGTGCATTTGATACAATGCTACGTGCAAATTAATACATCAAAATGTGTTTGATGTTAAAGTCAGTAATGGAAACATTTTCTAGAAGATTTGTAATCAGATTAAGAAAATTCATCTACAAGATGTTTTTAGTTTCAAATCAATATGGACCATTAGAAAAAAGTAAATATGCCTGATAATAATATTAATTTTGTCATAATCTATCTTTGTATACCAAAACCAAAATAACAGACATCTAAAAAAATAATGCCTAAAAGTGAAAACATGCAGTTCAGCAAGAATAACAAAAGCACCATTATATGTTGTTGAATGTTTTACTAAAACTCTATTAAAATATGACTTATTCTCATCTCATCTCCAAAGCAATTAATTTTTTTAAATTCATCATAATATAAAACTATGTGTGTACATATTTCTAAGTATATTTTAGAACAAGAGTTCAAAAATTGTTTTAAAAGGATTTTAAAGTTCATGTTTAAATTTGGCCAAATTTATTCTTCAGATTTTATTTTTATATATACAAATATATTAAGGTCTAGAAATATTTGTAGGTCCTTACATTTATGCAGTAGGTATATATTTAACATCAGTCTTAATATAATATTATACTAAATTCTGTGGGAATACCTAAAAACAGTAAGAGTAATTATTTTAAGTCAATCATTATATAGTTATCCTACAAATATTTATTCTAGCCCTATCTCCTAGAAATTAGCACATAAATTACATGTAAATAAATAATTTTTAGGCACTTGGAAGTAATATTTTAAGTCATAAGCAGTTTTTTTACCCCTGGGAATTTTTGACATTATTAATTTGTTACAGAAATCCTTATTGCCTAGCAAGGAAAATTTTATCATGGTCTAGTCAGATGATGGATAATTATGCTATATTATTAATATTATTTATAAACTAACTTCTGTTATCTATATTTATGGAACTTTTGTAGACTTTTTTTTTCCTTCCTATGAGCATCTGGTGATAGTATCAGTAACTCTTTGTGACTAACTAAAAAAATAGTAATCATACAGCCTCACAGGACTACTGGAAGTGGTTTTGTTCACTCTTCCTGGGGGTAAATAATTATTTGGCTGACAGAAACCAAAATGTCCTTAATTAAATTTAAAGCTTTCTTGGCCTCTCAAAAATCAGATTCTCAGCTACCTCTTTCTTTACAGCCTCAGAATACGATAAACACGTTTTCACTAGATACCAAAATTCTATCACCACACTTCACTTCTCTAGGCATAATTTTTCTATTGGAAAAACTGTTCCATTGATTTTAAATAGAATACAAACATCATAATTGAGGAGAATTTGCTTGACAAATTATACATAGAAGTACTATTCTGTTAGTCAATCATTGATCTTAGTTTGCTATTCTCACCTATAAGGTTGCTATGTAGCATAGATCATCTCTACATTTTAGACTAAATGAAAAAGAATCTCTATCAAGGTCTTTTGGGCCTGAATTCAGTCCAATCTGGCTGGCGATCATCATCATCATCATCATCATCATCAAAATAGCAGTACTCAAATTTGACAACTGCTTTCTATATTCCAAGTCTTGTGAAGAAATGGTCATTTCATTAAATTCACACAGAAATGCCATGGCAGGGGTACTCTGATTATCCTCATGTAATAGATATAGAAAGAGACTCCAAAATAACTCACTCAAGATTATATGATTCATAAGTGGTGAAGCTGGTTTTTTGAACTTTCTGGTTTTTGAACTGCAAACTCCAGAACTCAAATATTATTTTATATTGCTTTTAAAATAAATTGATTATAGACAAAATGCCTTGCCGCCTTTCCTAGGATAAATGCAAGCTGCCAGTTTCTGACACTACCCTGGGCCAGTCTTCTAACTGAAACCCAGTGGACTCAAAATCTATTCTGAGCACTTGACTTTCTGGTGAAAATTCTCTCATCTATAAAATTGAAGGTCATGATAATTGCAGAGACGCCAGAAAAAAAATTATAATCATTAATGAGCTAAGCCATTTGAAAATATAAAGCAGCATTAAATGTTGATATTACTAATCTTCTTAATTAGATAAAGTAGCAAATGTATCCAGAAAAGTCTGTGACTAACTTCATTACTTTTTCATTTATTTGTAGAACTAAGCTTAAGTTTGACAAAATGTGTGTTTTAAGTTGATTAAACATATAGGTGGCTGCACTTACAAACACTCATTACTAATGTGCTATACTATGGTAAATATGATAATATTTTTGTGGTTATGACTAGAGAATGACATCCTTCGGTCAAAAAATTTACATCTCGATAATTATATGCTCTTCCTCTATTTTTATTTGTGATAAACATATTTATTCATGCATTTATATTGTTATTGAATAAAGAATATGAAGTGACTTATACTGAGAATATAGGGATCCCTTTTGACAAAATCTGAATCTAAACTACAGAATCAGGTTAAAGTGGGAGCAGAAGTACAATTATAATAAAGGCCAATGTTTTGCCACTGTTTAAAATAAAATTTATTTTTAATCTTTCTGTTATCTTAAAGATAAAGACTTCATTACGTAAATATGTCTTTGTTGTATTGTTAACAGAGAGGAAACATCCTAATATGAAAGTTTTTCATACATTATACATTTTATGCAAAAGAAGAAAATTATACGTTAGAGATAGACTTTATTTTAATCACAATTCTTCAGTATTAATATGCTCATATGGAGTATCCACAGAATGTATAATTTGTCAATTAAATTATTTTCAATTAAGATGTTTGTATTTTATTTAAAATCAACATTAATGGTGACAATGTTCATATTTAAGGTTTTTAAATTAAATGGGTTCTGGGTTGCTGTATTCAGTATTACTAGTAGCAGAAGTAGGCTCTGGTATTCAGATGTTTTTTAGCCCCTTTCCTTCAATGTTGCCATTAAATGCTATGATCTCAGAATTTACATACTTCTCACTATCCCACTGACCTTGTTGCCTATAATATTTCATTAGTTTAAGCCTTCAGACATAATTTTGGTCATTCAAATACCCATACACCAAAAATCTCATAGTGTGAACAAAGGAAAAATTATTTGTGAAGATTAAAAGAAAAAGGAGACTTCTCAGTTTTAACAGCTTTAAAGAATACATTTCACAATGGTGGTTTGATAAAAAGATAATTTATATCCACTTACTTTGAAAAGAAGCTTATTGATTGTTGAAGATTTTTCAACTATTTTAAGTATTCTCCTTAAGAATTTCTTGTTAAGAGGTCATTTGTTAGCTTTCAGGTTCCTCGAGGCCTGGATCTGACAGTACCTGAACAGTAGGTGCTCAGTGTATGTTTGTTGTATTGAACTGAAATAATGTCAATCATATCAAAAGAAGGATAAGGAAAGAAAAAGAAATAAAGCAGAGCAAAAGAACAGCTTTGATTTTGACACTTGTACAAGTGCTGAATCTACAGCATATTGTCAAGGTATAAGCTATTATGTGAGTGGGAAGGATAGATTAATCTGGGCTGACCTTTTCTAACGGGCAGAGGAAACTTGGACCCTCTATTTTAAAGCACTTAATACTTTTTATGTAGGAGGTGTTCTGTTACTTGGTCTTGCCTTGTCATAGGCCTCTGGCACCATTATTAGCAAATCAAAACTGGGGCTATATTTTTTGACTATCTGGTAGATATTTATGGCAAAGACAGCAATAAAGTAAGAATTCCAGAACAAAAACTGCTGGCAGCTAAGACTATTTTACTTTTCTGAGTAACCCCCTAACTCACAGATTTGTAAGTTGCTTATTCCTAAAGATTTTTACCATAGAAAGCTCATATTAATCCAGGATCACCAAGTATTATAAATGGCCCACCAAAATATTCTATGGATGGTGGTTTGTAAAAAAAAAAAATATAAAAAAAAATAAAAAAAAAATACACAGAACAAAGCCTGAAAAATGCAAGAGGCCCATGAGACTGTGTGTTTTAGTTCTGGTATAATACTAACAGTTCAGTTTAATATAAACTCATAACTTCATTAAGATAGGAGTCATCATCATCATGTGCCATGTGAGAGCATTTGAGGAAGATCAAATAAGGGAAACAAGACAAGACACCTAATATTACAAAACCGTGGCCACAGTATAATTTCTGAAAAAAATATTTTTGTAAAACTAAGGAAAATAGGAGCATTTTAAAGAAAACATGGGAAAGGTGAATAAAAAATTTTGCTCTAATAACATTATGAAAAACTGTTAGAAAGAAAGAAATAAAGTACTAAAATCTCACAAAGATGTTCCATTGCCTTGATTTATCTTATTACTAAACAGTAACATTTACTTTCCCATCAAAAACACAAGAGACAATTTACTTTTTAGAGATTTACTTGCCTGGAACTTACATACACTGCTTCAGAAAATCTTGAAAGTTATAATAGGCATTGACATTATCCACATTTTTCATTAAAGAAAAAAGCAAAGAATCAACAATTAAACTTGATTATAATAAAATCCAAGATTTAAAGGAATATCCTATTTTACCAAATTTTGCTTTTCCTTTCTTAAAAATTTCACCTGAAGAATGTGTGAGTTTGGGGGAAGGAGTAAACAGGAATAGGTAGGTAAGGCTGGCTGGATGAACTGATGTTACAATGTAATTTCATTTATTTTATAAATAATAAACATAATAATCCAGCAGAGTATGGTATTTAGCCTTCATTTAACAAAAATTGCCATCAAACTGAGTCCTTTTCCATTGCAAACAATTACATAATACATAATGAAAAAAATAAATGAAATTAGTACATGTATATCCTTAGTTTATATATTGATTGGATTATATGATGATTTAGATTATAATACTTAGATTATATAATGTATTAAATATGTAATACTCACATATTACATATAATATATAATGCATATATGCTAAATTTGTTTTCACAGATATTGAATTCTCTCCATATAAATTAAAGTGATTAGCATTTTTAAGACCTCTCGGAAAATAATATCCATGAATGTGAAGAACATATAAAAATATATGTAAAGTATTTCAAGTAGGAAAATGAATTCTCTATCAATTGAGAAGGAGTCATGAGAAAAAATAAAAGAGAGAAAATATTTACTGCAAGTCTAACCACTGTTCTTCTCAACCTACTCTGTGCACCCAGGAGGCTGAACATGTAAGGTACTACTTCCCATGTTCGCTTATTGTCTGATTTCACTTGGGTTCAGCCAATGCGAAGCCCTAGCAAGAGATGGGAGGGAGAGGTACAAGTGAAAGGGATAGTTACGTTGTTGGCTCTCTCCTCCTTCTGGGATTGATAACATTGACTATGTCCCTTGACCAAAAGTCACAGATTCTGTGAGGCAGACCTTTCCTCACAGCCCTCGCTGTCTATGGATTTTGGTTATTTCTTTATCTCTCCTCTGTAGGATTGGGTGCTACTAGTTCCCACCCGTTACTAATTCAGAGGTGCTAGACTATGTGGTTTCCTTATGTGATGCCCAAATCTTTATTTCATATTTTTTAAATTACTACATTTGATTGTATTAATAACATCAGTTTTCTGTTGGGAACCTGAGTGTACACCTACAATATCTGGAAATTTAAGTACTTTGTTTGCTGGATCTTTTTCAAGAATTAGTTTAGGTGCTGATGTGATAAGGATTTACCGCAGTATTTTTTGAAAATACCATTAAAACTATGTCAACCTGTTATTTAATTAGGTAATAAATTTGTTGCTTTATCTAATAACATTTGCATTCTTTGTATCTAGCATGCATATCAAAACATATTTGATACAAATTATAATACAAGACACACAAAAATTGGACCATTAGAACAACAAAACATTTTCTACAGAGGATTTTATTTTATTTTATTTTATTTATTTATTTTTTTTTTTTGAGACAGAGTCTCACTCTGTTGCCCAGGCTAGAGTGAGTGCCGTGGCGTCAGCCTAGCTCACAGCAACCTCAAACTCCTGGGCTCAAGCGATCCTACTGCCTCAGCCTCCCGAGTAGCTGGGACTACAGGCATGCGCCACCATGCCCGGCTAATTTTTTCTATATATATTTTTAGCTGTCCGTATAATTTCTTTCTATTTTTAGTAGAGGTGGGGTCTCGCTCTTGCTCAGGCTGGTCTTGAACTCCTGAGCTCCAACGATCCGCCCACCTCGGCCTCCCAGAGTGCTAGGATTACAGGCGTGAGCCACCGCGCCCGGCCTCTACAGAGGATTTTAAAAGCAAAAGTCAAATTCCTCAACATACCACTTCTGGAAATATATTCTAAAGAAGTAATCTTGGATGTGGTTAGATTTCACTACAAAGATATTCACTGTAACCATTCTTAAAAAGTGACCACTGAAAATTGAAATCAATCTAAACGTCTAACTTTATAATTGCTAGTAATGGAATACTAATGAATAAAATCTATACATTTAAAATAATGTTTAGTAACCCACATATATGTTCAAAATACATAAAATGGAAACAAAGCTATGCTGTTAAAGAGAATGGGATTTTTAAGAAAATTGTAATATTTAGGAAAACTAAAATATTAACATGCAATATTTTCACTATAATAAAATAAAATTTCCATTGGCTGAAATTGTATTTAACATTTTCCTATTGCTTATGTATGCTACATGCACTAAACATGTATAATTTATATACCAAGAAAAAATAAGTAAGTTCAATTTTTAAAACCAAAATGAAAAGTCACATTATAGAAGTGAGGAGATAAAGATGAGTTACACTTTTTTCATAATCTGATAAAAGAGAGTGCATGGTTTATAGAGAGAGACTTTTTTTCCCCTCTGATCCCAGATTTAAGATATAAAACGAATTTATTGCATAATTCTGGAAATAAATGGCACTGAATGCTATATATATATTAAGATAAATCATTATTTTAGCTTTTTGGACTAAATAGAAGTATTGTCTGATTACTTATCAACCACTGGGAAAGAAATTTTCAAATGATTGCTTAACATTGTAGCATTCCATGAAGACTTTTCACCTAAGCATTGAAAACTATTTAAGATTAAGCAAATAGTGTTCTACGCATCCTTATATGATGGCATTAGGATAAAGATCTGGATAACTGGATTGGTATTTGGAGATGATCATCATCAATCATACAGCTCAGTCTGTGTCAATTTCTATGCATATATTTAGTATTCATTGAACGAAACATACACATTAGATCCCAGACATGAGAACAATGTAAATATCTTTAGAGTGCTTGTGTCTGTCCTAGCCTGAATAATATGTGTTAGGAGTCTGGAATATAAAATCACCTCTTTTCCATTCTTGCCAAGCCCATGCCATTCCAGTCACTGCCTTAACTTCCATAATATATTAATCAATACGGATAGCAATGAGCAAATTTATATGAAAATATGATTCTAGCTTATAGATAGTATTAAATACTCTTTTCAGAAGAAATGTGTGTATAAATTTTCTAACTGTTGAAATGATTAAGCCAATTTACAGTTTTGTTAACAATGTTTTTTTCATGTAGCTAGTGTGATAACATATATTCTGTTTTAAAGTGGTTTTATAGCAGATAAGAATGAATTCAGATGTTTTGTTGAAGTGAAACCCTATAAAGATAAAAGAAAAATGAAACTATAAAGTAAAATGTAATTAAAACATTTCAACTAAGAGAAAATTTACCCTATCTCAGATAATGTTGGAGGGTGGGGCTGGCTAACTGCAATAGCAAAACTGCTAATTATTACAAATAGTAATTTGGAGACATCAATACTATACAGGTGTGGCTGTAGGAAGTTGAGATTAATCAATGCACTTGGAATTTTCAGTGCTGCAAAAATTACAACTGTAAGCATTTTCCTAGTGAATGGTAAATGAGTCTGAATAATTTATATGGTATCAAAACAGAATTTTTACTATGGATCATAATTGTTAATGTGTTTTACATTCAAGGTTGATATATAAATCAATTCTCTCTATTATTTGGTTTGGTAGTTTAAAAGGATAATTCATATTTCCCTTGAGATATAGTCTACCTCACTGGACTGATGATATGACAAGAAAGGTCTTCTGTAGAACTGAACTGCAATAATATAGAGATTATAAAAAATTATATATGCATATAACAATATTGGCTTTAACAGTCTTTTTCAGCTTGCAACATTGATTTGGAGTTCTGTTGGGAATTGGCTGCCTTACTTAATAAAACAGTGTTGGCAATAGAATAACCATATATATCATCCACAGATTATTGATTTTTAATCAGTAAAATTCACTGAAATATGTTGAACATAAAAATTATACAAATACAATTTTGTATGCTGGGATATCTTTCAGATTCTTTGGAACTTCACTTTAACCATGGAGTAAGATCATATAGCGTGGGAAAGGTGGAAGATAATTATAGATTCAGTATTCTGAAAAGTTTATTTTCTTTGCTTTCTGATTATCTTAAAATGATCTTGAGTTCTACAAAGTGTTAGTATATCTGCAAAGTAAGAGTCTATTTCCTTTTAAGCTTCTATTTCCCTTTAAATTGAATTTGTATTAATCAGCTTTAGGTGACCAAAATGCTCCCTCAAATTTAAAGCCTTGCATATTATTGCCTTATACTTACACCTGGCCTCATTAAACAAGACTAAAGCAGCTGTTCTCAAATTCAGCTGCACATTAAAATAAACTGGAAAACTTTTTAAACTCTGGATTACCAGCCCACATCTAAGACTAATCCATGCTGAATCATTGGCCCTAGGACTCAGGCATCAGTATTTTTTACAATTCTTGTAGGTAGAGCCAAAGTTGAGAACCACTGCACAAAATAGTAAATGCAACTTTTGTGTAAGCAAGTTAAAATAAAAAAAAAATGAGAAAAGAACATTGAATTGATACTGATCTTTGTTACATTTTAGTGTCAAGCCAGTAAACTACACTGCCCTTCTTTTTCCTTGGCCCCATCCTACAGACTAAGCCTGGGAGTTGTGGTAAAGATTTTTTTAGCCATATTTATGGTAGTTTCCCACCTCACCTGAAGTCTGTGTATAATACAAGAGAGATGTCCTTCTATTGCTTCACTAACCTATATTCAGTGAACTATTTAGGAGCTTTTACAATGCCTTACATTGTACCATGTGCAAGAACTTCACAGAGGAATTATACACAGCTGCTCCTTTCTGAGAGCACTCAGTATATTAGTGAGACCAGTTGAGCAAAGGGAATTTCAATGAAATGTTGAAGTACTATGATAGACTTGTGAGAGAAATGATATGAGAATACATAAACTTACATACTGAATCCTATTTAGAAAAATTAAGAAAGGTTTTTAGTAAGAGATGGCATTCAGATTGAATCTTATAGGAAGAGAAGTAAAATAAGAGAATTAGAAGAGGATTCTCTGAGAACAATGTAACCAAAGTCACATTAACAGTTGTGATTTTGATAAACAGTCAATCCTTAAAGAAAAGAGGTAGACAAAAATAATGAGAGACACGAGCTGGGAGAAGTGGGTTTGGGTTAGATCATGCAGACCCATATATGAGACTAGCATTTTTAAACAGTATGCTATGAACAATTAGAAGTAAATGGTGTTACTCAGGTTGATTGAAATAGCAATCAAGAAAGAGAGATGAGAGATACATGATAGATAAATTATCATGATGATATAAAGAATAAACTTTATGTTAGGAGACTTAGGAGGCTGTTAAACAGACCAAAGAAGAGATCATTAAGGGTGAATTAAGATAGCCGGGATAAAATGAAAACAGCATGGTATTGGAACAAAAATAGGGAAATAGAATAATGGAACAAAATAGAGAAGCCAGATATAAAACCACCTACCTATAGCCAATTGATCTTTGGCAAAGCAGACAACAACATACACTGGGGAAAAGAAGCACTATTCAATAAATGGTGCTGGGAAAATTGGATAACCACATGCAGAAGAATGGAATAGGACCCCTATCTCAACACTCACAAAAATTATTATAATTCAAGATGGATAAAAGGTTTAAATGTATGGCATGAAGCCATATGAATTCTAGAGGAAAATGTAGGAAAAACTCTTCTAGATGTTGACCTAAGCAAAGAATTTATAAAGATGACCACAGTGGCAATCACAGCAACAACAAAAATAAATAAATGGAATTTGATTAAACCAAAAAGCTTCTGCATAGCTAAGGAAACAATAAGCAGAGTAAATAGACAACCTACAGAATGGGAGAAAATATTCACAAGCTATCCATCTGATAAAGGGCTAGAAAAATACATATCAAAAATCTAAAAAAAAAAAAAACCCTTCATCGTGTAATGTCTTTAACAGTAAACATATGCTCAAGCATATATAGAAAATAAAAAATAATTCATGAAATAAACCAATACTTTATACTATAAGTAATCTTGCTATTGTATACAGAGATTTCATGTGTAGAATTGCTCTGAAAAAGCACTGCTCTGTAAAGGTAAGATTTAGAAAATAAGCACCCAATCATACATTGTTAACTGCAATACAGAAGCAAGTGGGAATAGCTCTGTAAACAATATCTAAATTGTCACAATAAGGAGCAAAAAATTCAAACTATTTTTTATTGGTATATGTCTTTATTACATTTTCATACTCAGTTTTGTATTTATTTTTTAGCTTATTAAAGCTATACATGAATATACACACAAATATGCACAAACACACCTGTGATATACAGGAAAATTAGTAACCATCACCCAAAGATAGCTAATGCCTTCTGTTCTTAGAGATACTATTAGGGAGTATTATTTTTACTATTATAACGAAATCATCAATCTTTTTTAACTGAAGGTGTCAATTAAGGTTAATAACCCAATAACCTACCGAGACAATTTGGAAATTCTAATCTAGAAGAGCCATGATGTGACCTTTATACAAACTCTCCTTATATAATAGGCAAAAGAGAATGTGCCTTTCAAACACTGTGCATTTTATACTGAAAACTTCTAGAGCTCTCTCTCAGGTAATTATAATACCAAGAACAACAACAACAAAATTCCTAACTTGAATTTATCACTTGGAAATTTCATGGCTGATTGTATGTCAAGAGGAAGTTGCAAGCTCTAAAAGCTGCAGGCCAGTCAATATCAGGGACTCCCCTGAAGTGAAGCAAACGCAGTTCGAATTTGTTTAACAAAACCATGTTTTTAAACTAAGTTTAATTTATGCAGGAGGGCCATTACACTTGTTCCTTTTTAAAGGAAACTTCTTAATTGGAACTAAATCATTCATTATTCACTGTGATACAAGTTTTATACCCTTAGGCCCCGTGTGATTATTCACATGTTCAGCTGACAGAAAGGAGAAAAAGCTATTCTAATGACTTAGCTTGGCTTTGACTCACTGGTTTTATCTCACTTTAACTTCCAATCTCAGTTACAGAGAGTGTTAAAGCTAGGGGAAATAACATTTTGGTAGATGGTAAAGGATAAGTACAAGTCATTTCAAGTTGTTGAAGCTTTCATTAAATACAGCAAGCTATTTCAAATTCTAAAGCTATTTAAATAAAAGGCTGAGACTTTTCTGTTGTATTTACTTAAGAGCTTAAAAGGTACTGTTGAGAATCCAACAGTCAACCTATTGAGTGGTGTGATTAGACATTTATTTTGACAGTACTCACTGAAAACTCAATTATGCCCCTGAGTCAAACTTGCATGTCATCAAAATGTCTAATGATCTGAGTGGGGTAACAACAACCCACCTACTGAATGGTTGCCAGAATTCTGTTACTGTGACATCAAAAGGGAACACTTGGGTAGTTGTCTAATGTACCTAAACTGTATGTGGAATTTTAGCTAAAAAAAGTGAAATTATACCTGAGCACTTCATGCAAGTTAACAAAAGAGAAGATAATCTTGAATAATAAAATGCATATTTGTCTCCCCATCCCCTTAAGTCTGAGGCATGGGCAATGTATATAGCCTGATGTTTTGTACCCCCTTAATGAGCTGAAAAACAAACAAACAAAAAAAAATGTGTATTTGTAAAATCAAAGAATATTAGTGCTGGAAAGAATGTTTGAGATCATTTAAATTAGGCTTCACATTTTTCTAAGTTTGGAAGTGAAATTGAGATTGAAAATCTAATAAAAAACAAATCTGATCCATGACATTGGTCTGGGCAATGATTTCATAGACATGACAAGAAAAGCACATGCAACAAGAGCAAAAATAGATACCTGGGATTTCATCAAACTAAAAAGTTTCTATACAGAGAAGAAAACAGCAGTGAAGAGACCACCCACAGACTAGGAGGAAATATTTGTAAATGATGCATTTGTTAAGGGGCTAATATCCAAAATATATTAATACAAGGAATTCAATTCAATAACAGGAAAACAAATAACCCTATTCAAAAACGGGCAAAGGTCCTGGATAGATATTTCTCCAAAGTAGACATGCAAATGGCCAATAGGGATATGAAAAGGTGTTTAATGTCACTAACCATCAAAGAAATACAAATTAAAATCACAATGACATATCACCTCACTACTGTTAGAATGGCTATTGTCAAAAACATGAAAGATAACAAGTGTTGATGAGGATTTGGAGAAAAGAGAACACATGTACATTGTTGGTGGGAATGTGGGGAATGTAAATTAGTGTAGCCATTTTGGAAAACAGTATGGAGGTTCCTCAAGTACTGAAAAGTAGAATTACCATATGATCTAGCAATCACACTTCTGGGTATATACACAAAAGAACTGAAATCAGTATGTTGAAAAGATATCTGCATTCTCATGTTCATTGCAGCATTATTTACAATAGCCATGATATAGAAATTACCTAAGTGCCTATCAAGGAATGAATGGATTAAAAAAATGGCACATATACACAATAGAATATTATTCAGCCTTAAAAAAGAAGGAAATTCTATTATGTATGACAACATGGTTCAATCTAGAGTATATTATGCTAAGTGAAATAAGCCAAACACAGAAAGACAAATACCTCATGATCTCACTTATATGTGAAATCTAGAAAAAGTCAAACTCATAGAAGTAGAGAGTAAAATGGTGATTACTAGAGGCTGGAATAGGAGGGGTAGATAGAAACAGGGAAGGTATTAGTCAAAGAGTACAAAGTTCACTTAGGAGAAATAAGTCCTAGAGATCTATTGTACCACATGGTAATTATAGCTAATAATAATGCATTATATTTTTCAAAATCACTAAGATAATAGATTTTTCTTTTTTTGAGACAGAGTCTCACTCTGTCACCCTGGCTAGAGGACAGTGGCATCATCATAGCTCACTGCAAGGTCAAACCCCTGGGCTCAAGCAATCCTACTGACTCAGCTTCTCAAGTAGCTGGGACTACAGGCCCACGCCACCACATCCAGCTAGTTTTTTTCTATTATTTTGTTGTTGTTGTTGTTGTTAGTTTTTTTTTTTTTTGTGGAATTGAGGTGTTACCCTTGCTCATGCTGGTCTCAAATTCCTGACCTCAAGCAATCCTCCAGCCTTGGGCTCTCAGAGTGCTAGGATTACAGGCGTGAGCTGCCACACTTGGCATTAAAAGAATAGATTTTAAATGTTCTCACCAAAAAGGAATGATAAATATGTGAGGAGATGGATGTGTTAATTATCCTGATTTAAATATTCCACAATGTATACATGTATCATAACATCACATTTTGCCTTAAATATATACAATTATTTTCAATTAAAATTTTTTAAAGATGGAATTGAGCCTGGAATCTAACACTCTGGAATCAGATTTTTAATTTTCTTTCTATCATGTCAAGATGCTTTCTGGAAATTAAAATTCAATGATATCCAAAAGAAAACATCATAAAAAAACAAGAATTTGAGGGACTGCTGAATATAATCTTATATTTTTAAGTCAATGTATAACATCTTATTAGAAGATGAAAATCCAGATATTCTAAGATGTTTCTTAAAATTCTCATAATACTGAACTTCCATGACTAAGCAAATACCCTCAAAGTATAGGGTTTGATTTAAAATGAATGAGATCCATACATAGGTTCTTATTGAAATTATAAAACCAAAAATCTGTCAAGCTAGCAAAACATAAGTATACCTTTTAGAATCTATTATGTAGAGTGGCAGAATGGTGGCAAAGGCAAAAAATTTTTAAAAAGAAGTGAGAAATCCTGAGGTCTCAGTCCAGCTCAACTAATTTATATCTTTGTAACCTTGTGTAATTCATATAAATTCTTTGAGCATTGCTTTTAATGTATCTTCATGATTTCCAAATGATTTCATAAAGTTCAGATATTCACACTTTATACATTGAAACAATGTATAAATTTCATTATTAATAAGCTATGGAATGATGCTCTCAAGCTACCCCATCAGGATACTGCCCTCTTGTTGGAAAACTCTCCAACACATATTCACTCCCAAGTTCTCCATCAGGGTTCTGAAATCCCCAGACTGTGTTGGGCCAGTAATCCCTGAATAGTTTTGCCTCATCTCATGTGTCCTAACCTCCTTCCCCTTACCTTCTATCTCAAGGCCCAAGTAAAGACTAGTATTGGCTCTATTACCCAAATCCTTTGAAGGAAACTGGTGACACCACAGCCTATTTTTGGCTACCACCTTAGAATCCAGTGTTCCTAAGTATCTGTGAATATTCCCGTCAGGTTATATGGCCTTCATAGAGGCAGTACCAACAAAAAGCCTAATTGGGATATATTATATGCTACTTTTATACTTTAGACTATATCCCCCATCTTACAATATGTGAATAGATTATTTGCTTCCAGAAATTCAACTTTCAAATAGGTACCCTCTATATTAAACAACAATATCCCCATCCCTTCCACTCAAAAGATTTGGAGAAAACCAAGATGTAATGCACAAGAGACACATAAAAATAATTATTTTTGATAATGGTGAAAATGAACTTTATTTCTCCTTCTGTTTTTCTGAACTTGCAGATATTCAACAAACTAAGTGTCTTGAATGAATCTACAGAAGTTCATCTATTAAGTCCCGAGTACTATTCTTTCCCACTCTTTAAAAAGTCTTACCAAGTAGCTCAAAGCAGAATATAAAAGACTAAAATCATTCACAGGACAAATGTTGATGCAAGTTTCAATTATTAGATATATTTTCATCCCTGTTTTGATATAAATGGCATGTAATCAAGGCCTAACATATATTTCATCCAATAGGAAAAGCAAATAAAAGGTAATTTTTTTTAATTTAATAATGTTTATTTTAATTTTGAAATGTCAGGTATATATCATTTAACAGTCACGAAGTGTAAACGGTAAACTCAATCTCTGAGCAGGCACCTAAAATAAGGATATTCATTTTTCTAAACTGATGTCTAAAATGGAGACCAGCAGACAGGGGGAGCCATTCATTTTAGAGATTGTAATAAATTCAATGCATTCCTTAGTTTTACAGCAGCTCTTTTGGTTTTACCTTATTGGAAAGAAAATTAAATAGCTGTCTAGGTACTTGATGAGAAGGAATTTGTTCTAGTGTTTTAAGTGCATGAGTGATAAAGCAAGACTTAGAAATATTTTTTAGACAACTTCATTCTAATAGTATCTTCTATAACAGAAATGACTTACAGTAAAGTAATTCAAAATACTTTCTTCTGAGTGTGATTTCCACATAAATTTAAACATAATTTTATATAGCACATTACTATGATATGAAATTTAAATGACCTTTCAAGGAATAATATTTTCTATTGATGTTAAAAGTTTGATAAAATATAGTTTGTTAAATTGATTTGGTCACCATTTGTGTATGGCTAACCTCAAACTATAGATGTTTAAATGAACCAAAGCGCTTGGTTTATTATTAAGCACTAAGAACCATTCTAGGAAAATTCTGCAGCTTTTTGTCAAATTTAATTTAACTGGTATAGTAGTCATACTAATAAATTAATATAACAACCAAGGTTATCTTGATAGGAGAGTGACATTTGCCCTTTAATACCACCTGATTAAAATATACAAGATGTCCTATTAATATATGAATAACAGCAAATTCTGCATTCCAAAGAAACATAAAATAATTTCCCTCTTATAGGAAGCCCTCAGCATTAATTTGGACCTATAGTTTAATATTATAATTTGAAGTGTTCAACAAATGGTCATTACATAATTATTTGAAAAATTATAAAAAATAAGACCCCTATCTATATCTACTAATATAATTAACTTGTTGGAAATAAATGTAAAACAAAACTTAAAAGTAGAAGACATAATGTGAATAGTCAAATGATTGTATGGTGGGAAAACTTTTTATGCAAATAATCAAGAGTAGTAACTATAATCAGAAAGATTCCAGCCTGAGCAAGAGCGAGACCCCATCTCTACTAATAAATAGAAAGAAATTATATGGACAGCTAAAAATATATATATAGAAAAAATTAGCCGGGCATGGTGGTGCATGCCTGTAGTCCCAGCTACTCGGGAGGCTGAGACAGGAGGATCGCTTGAGCTCAGGAGTTTGAGGTTGCTGTGAGCTAGGCTAACGCCACGGCACTCACTCTAGCCTGGGCAACAGAGTGAGACTCTGTCTCAAAAAAAAAAAAAAAAAAAAAATTAAAAAAAAAAAAAAGAAAGATTAATAGATTTGACATAAACATTTAAAGAATAAACATTTACATGTATTCAAATAACCCATCAAAAACTTGAAACTGACAAATTGTGAAAAATATTAGTAAACAATAAAAATCAATCACTCATTAGAAAAACAGCAAGATGGCATGAAGTAATTTCAGAAATGGAAGTACATTAATGAAAAATAATATTTTTGACATTAATATCACCTTAAAAAATAGAAAACAGCAATAAGATGGGAGAATATATTACTGCAATAAAATCGGAAGGTATATATTACATAATAGCTTACTGTCTTCATTGTATACTTTAACCTAATAATTTTCTAACACTATAAATTTATCATAAGAAAATAATTGAGGATGTAAACAAAGCTATATAAAGACATTTCTGGAAGCAATATTTATAATGCTACAAAATCGATGTCACATTAAGGCAAGAATACCAAGATTAAGGTGGAGTCACCTGTGAAATTGTAATTTGGAGTTACTATGCTATACTGAAGTGAAACAACTGTTTCTTTGCTATAGCCCACCATTACCATGCAGCAAAGGTGCTCTATTGTATCTGAATCTTCCACAGTTTCAAAGTAAAGCAGAAAATCCAGTTTTTAAGATAAAAAATATCCAAAGTATAATTATTGACAGAAAAAAACAATTGTGAACACTAACAAAATATATCTGTGGATCTAATCCATCTTAATACCAGGTTGTAACAATAGATACAATGAAACTGCATACTATTGTTAAAACCACTGTCTGGTAAAAAAAAAATATTGGCATAAAACTGTTGCTAGTAAATTTATAAATGACAAAAGTAATTTATTTTATTTAAATAAAAAGAAGGTAAGTGAAGAAGTACAGACAACTAAAAATTGGCAGAGATCTATTTTAATGGTAGAATTAATGACATAGTTATTTTTTATTTCTTAAAGAATATTATTATTATGCTGTGTTTTGCTGAAATTAGAAAAAAACAATACTCTTCTGAGTGCTATAGAAATTTGTGCTAAGAAGTGAGGTATGTTCTAACAAAATCTCAGCAATGAATTAGTTTGGTGGACTGCAAGGAAACTGTTATCAGTTTCTAGGAAAATGGTGACTTGTAATATTTGGCAGTGACACATTGATAACACTATGAGCTGAGGTGACATGGTGTGCCTAACGAAGGTCCTCGTGTTAGAAAATGTAGATGCAAATGCTACATATTAGTATTGTATGATAGTTTTTCTTTTCAGTGAATGTGCTGGTTAGGTGTCCTAAGGGATGCCTAAGGGATGCCCAGATAGTTGGTAAAATATGTTAAAGAAAATTATAATGATGACCAAGCCTGAAGAATCTCTGAGCAGATAAAGCCAGTCAAGTCTCATAAGTGACCACAACCTCGCTTGCTTTGCAAACATAAGCAAAACTTAATTTGAGGTATTTCTTGTAAATGCCTCTATTAAAAAAAAAAAAAAAAAAAAAAAACAGAATTTAAATTCAACCAATCAGAAGTAGCCAACAAACTTATAATTGTGTAATTAGGCACTTTTGAATCACATAGACCAGATAAGGAGACGGTACAACTGTAACTAATCAACAAAAATAAAAACAAAAACAAAAACAAACCTTCCCTCACTAATGTAGGCAAGTATCATCCAATCCATTGAGGAGTAGAATAGACCAAAAGAGGGGAGAAAAGATGAATTTGCTTTCTCCCTGAGCTGGACATCCATCTTCTCCTGCCCTTGGGGAATGGAGTTCCTGGTTCTTGGTCCTTCAGACCAAGACATCCACTCACAAACAATACTCCCTCTATTTCCTGGCCTTTGGCCTCAGACTGAACTATACCACAGGATTTCCTGAGTTTCCAGCTTATAGACTGCACATCATTGGAAATACTGGTCTCTATAATTTCATTAGCTAATTCCCATCATGAATTTCCTCTTATATTTCTACATAAAACCCTATCAGTTCTGTTTCTTTGGAGAGCCCTGACTGATACAGTGAGTTATTTCAAGGAAGAGATGAGCTTGGAAATAAATTATCAATTTGCAAGCAGGAATGCAATGGAATATATTTCACAGAGATCATAGTTTCATTCTTTGTCTCTCAAAAATCAGGATGTTTACTATAGTTTGCCTTCTCCTGTTTTACACTATACATTGAGCATGTGATAGAGCAGATGGATTTTATTTACAAGTTCTAGATTAAGAGAGTATAATGAGGTCCCTTGTAAAGACTTAGCACTACAGAATACTCATATTAATGACACTTTCTTGGCCAGGTGTAGTGTCTCATGCCTGTAATCCTACCACTTCCAGAGGCAAGGTTGGGGGATTACTTGAGGTCAGGAGTTCAAGACCAACCTTAGTAACATAGCAAGACCTCATCTCTACAAAGAATAGAAAAATCAGCCAAGTGTGGTGGTGTGTACTTGTAGTCCCAGCTTCTCAGGAGGCTGAGCCAGGAGGATTGCTTGAGCCCAGGAATTTGAGTTTGCAGCTAGCTATCCTGATGCCACTGCACTCTAGCCTGGGCAACAGAGTGAGACCCAGTCTCAAAAAAATTATATTTTTATAAAAATTTATAATTTTCACTATGATTACTGCAAACAATAAGTCTCTAAAATAAATAATAAATTTGTGAGTTCATGAAAGCCCAATATTTTGCTCATATTTTTGCTGTTGAAAAACTACATAAAAGCAAATGACTAGTTCAGTACATCAATGAGTATCAGCAGAATTATATCACCAAAAATTCCACTGGACTTGCATATCTAACATAACCAGATAATTCCATAGCAGGGCAATTTACTGCATTTACATTCTTTTTCTAACAATTAGTGTACACATATCCAGAGACACAGTATTGATTCCATATTGTTTTAGAGTAAAATCACCTAATAACTTCTCCAGTGCTCTTTCTTTTAATACTTATTCTCGTAATTATCTGTCTGATAAGGATCATTTAAATTGAGAAAACTGATTACACTGCATCCTTCAGTTCAGAGTGGCATCGGATAAGACATGTTGGCTTCAGTTGTAAGGCTGAAGACTGAACCTCACAGACAAATCTGTCTTTCATAGTCATCGGCTTTTAGAACTGAACACAATTCCAAGACTTTATTTTCCATGTAAACTTTTCAGTTAATTTTACTCTAATTTTTAAATGATGCTACTGAATAGTAGAGGAACCTGAAGGACACTGCTTTGTTCTAAAAAGCAAATGAAAAAAGAAAGACATGTCATTCCTATAAATGCGATTCTAATAAAATCAGGATAAAATATAGAATCTTTATCAAAATAAATGCAATTAGTTCTAATAACTGTGTTTTCATTTCAAAAACTTTTTCAATAAAAAGTGATGTAAAATAAATACAATTCCAGAAGAATTCCTACATTTCGTTTCATTATGTTACTGTTTTTTTGTTTGTTTTACTTGTAGATGTTCAAAGCCAAAGAAACACTGAACACAAGTAAAACTGCCTTCCTTTTGTTACCTATGTTTTGTTTTGTTTTCATTTTCA
The DNA here is from genome assembly GCF_041146395.1 of Eulemur rufifrons. NCBI lineage: Eukaryota > Metazoa > Chordata > Mammalia > Primates > Lemuridae > Eulemur > Eulemur rufifrons. The sequence goes on along the minus strand of NC_091010.1, from coordinate 33,300,223 downwards.
ATTAAACTAGTCATTCACTAGGAAAATTTACTTAGGTGAAACTTTTTCAGTTATCCTTTCATAGGATTTAAGGCAGGTGCTATTTGTTTTAAAATCAAACTCTATAAAATAAAACACGGAGTCCACTTGCTCAAGGATTCTTGAGCGTGGCTCCAGTATGAAAAAAAAGAAAAAAAACCACAAATAATGATATCACCTCAAATTTATATATATGTCTTCACACCTAAAAACTTTTAAAACTAAAATTAAAAATCATTTTAAATATTCTTGAACACTTATGAAACCATTTAAAAGAACATCAAATGTTATGCAGATACTAATTTAATACATAATGCATTAACAAAAATTTTTCCGAATATATACATATATAAATTTTAGTAAACTATTTTTGAAATAGCAATTAGATTTTATTGATTCATCAAATAATTGAATCACAACATAGGTAAACTTAATTTTTACTATCTTAAGCAAATTGAAATCTATGAGAATATGAAATATAAATAATAATTTGAATAGCATTTGAATTACGTGTTTACTTTAGCAAAGAATAAGAACTGGAATATCATAGGTTTTTAATTATTGCCTATTTGATGGTTAGTTGACCTTTTAAAAATGTTCTTATAAAAGAATTTTTGGTAAAGTCCACAGGTCATATAATAATATCTTAGTTATTCAGAAAGGCTGGTCCTTGCTGAAAATGGGGAAAAGATAGGAAAAATGATAGAGGTAGCAATTACAATAAATAGTTTAATAAATCTCAAAGAAAACTCTAATATATATGCACATATATAGATATATACATATATTTATTATTATTTAAAGTATGCATAAAAATAATATGAGAGAATAATATAGAAAGTCCTTTTTTTACATTATTCATAGTTAAATATCTTAAGTTAAAACTGATAGTTGTACTTTCTTTCTCTTCCTTGCTTCACTCCTGAAAGGAATTCAACACTGAATAAAAGACGAGTATTTAAGTGAGTAGTTCACCAATAAGAATTGTAGGAAAGCAAGAAAACATCTAAAGTCACATAAATCATTGCTAGTGCTTTATTCATCTTTAAAACATAGGCCAATATTTCTATTTTACCCTATTTTATGCAGCTGTAGGATGTAGTCCAGAAATATCTCAGTGTAAGAATATTTTTGTTTAAGTTGTAAGGTACTTTAGTTAAATTATGTGGTTGACCAGCCACCAGATGCCTGACCAGCCACAGGCATCTTGCTGTCAAGTGATCAAGGAGATGCAATTCTTAGAAGACAAGTATGTACTAGTTTTAAGAATTAAAGGAAAAATAATTCACTTTTCAACAGGAGCCAAACTTTTTCTTAATATACTCTAAAACAATCTCTCAAGTTGTCTAACAAAAGAAGAATCTTGAGAAACAGGCAGACAAATATCCTCTCCCCCAACTCCCAAAGAAAATATGGACTGGACCCAGGCCCCGACGGTAATTTCTCCTGCCTCTTGGATTTGCTCTCTGTAAGACAGATCTGTCTTCTAGTCCCATCCCACTCAAACTTGGCCAAATGGGCATACCAAGAAAGACAGAAGATCTAACTTGTGGTCCACATTTATGATGTATCTTTAGTCCTTGGATTCTACCTCCTCTTCTCCAGATTCTAAAATGTTAATGCCCAGTTCTCGTTGCTCATATCTGAGTTTCTATACAAGTTCTTGTTTCTTGCTCATTCATACCTGAAGACGTTGAATAGGCTCTGGCACTCCAGACGTGGGATGTCAAATTGGCAGACCTCGACTAGGTCATAGAAACGTTCTTTACATTCAAGTAGTTGTGGTTTGTGAGACTAAGTTGCAGTGGTTTTTGTCTAAGGACATGACAATCTTCAGGGGGGACATGTGTTAAGATTTGCCTTCTCCTAGTGGTCCTCTTTTAAAGCGCAAAGCAATCCTGAATCCATTTAATCACTGACTATTAGTGTGAATGGAGTTTGTTTTGTTTTGTTTTAGGTAGCATGGATGAGTCCAATGTAAATGTAAATGGAATAAGTGGAAGAGGAGCTATTCTTATTTTATGAACATAGGACAGAGATGAGAATATATGTAACACTATAGTTGATGAAAAAAACATATATTTCTGATATATGTGAAATCGCCTTAAGAGATGGTATCTTCTATAGATATGATGTGATTGATATGAGAGCATAGAGGGGGAGAGGGGAAAAAATATAGAAGTAGTGGCTACCAGGTCCTCTTGGACAGAGATTGGGGAATTATTTTTTAAAAAGCAGTCTTTGGCAATAATGGGCATTCAGGCCTTCTAAGAGATATCTATTGGTTTTTGGGGAAAAAAAAACTGTCAGACAACTTATCATTAGAGAAAAGTCCAATGTGTCCATTAGTACAAATGTAGATAAAGATAGTTTAAGGGTAGAATTATTCAAAATATAATGCATCACAATAGTGCCACCATGTGGGCTACTTTCTCAACCCATGGGAGAGGGGTTATATGACAGAAAAAGGAGTTTCTAGAACTCCAAAACAAAATTCTTGATACTTTTATACATAGAAATGGATTGTGTTTGCTATCAGTAATGCAATTATTTTACACAAAAGTCCTTGAACTATGGCAGTAATTTTGGATGCTGTGGCACTAACTATGTCTCAATCTCAATATATCAATGGTAACATCTGTGATTTGGGGTTAATATTAAGCAAACACATACCTCTTACGTTAAGGATTATTTTGCTAGGATTAAGCTTATTTCATTATTTTCTTACCAAGTTTTCAACTTCTTAGGGTATCACCAACCAAATATCTAAAAAGATTGCTGGAGTTTCAACGAAAAACAGAAACGAAACTAAAAAAATATGTTTTTAATTCACATTAATCTGTGTCATGTATTACCTGAGAGGACATATTTCCTTAATGTATGCAAGTTGCATTTTTATTTTATTTTAACATGCACATAGTTTAAAATAGAAGCCAGCCAACACTTTGATATAGCATAAGACAACCTGGGAAAAGCCAAGTGACTAAAGTGATTGTTTTTAGAGAAAATAAGCAAATACAAGATTCTTTTTGTCTATCCAAATGTGATGTTGTACTGTTATGTACAAACTTTTTAAGTAATAGGAAATGCTAAATACTCACAATTGCAATAACATGTCCTGTATAAGTATGATTGTATAAGAAAATATACAAAAGAAAGAAATTAAACTTGGATACCACACTGCCATGAACACCACACAAATTGAAGAAGTTATGAATGAGCAACCTTCTTTGGCTGGAAAGAATAGGGAAAATTAAGAATTTCATGGATATGTCACTTTCAAAAAAAGTCCCAACAAAATGACCAATCTCACCATTGGGTTGAGAATTTCATCAATCATTTCCTTCACTTTAATGTTAGCTTTATGAAGTTTTACTAATGGAAATGAAGAGATTTACTAGAAAAAAATGGTTGTAGGGATTGCTAAATTTACTTTCTCTTTGTAATTTCATGGAAACTACCTGAATTGCTTTGCATTAGTAGGAAAAAAATGATAAATATGTAAATACATGAAATAAAACAGGTGAGCATTTAAAAAAAGTGTTCTCCTTTCAGTGAGGAAGTGATAATCAAAATGTTTGGCTAAAGCTATCATCTAACCAAACCCATCAGTACATTGATTTTTTTTTTTTTTTTACACTAAGATCTCAATATTGGTGAAGCATTTCTACCATCTCAGTATTAGTGTTTCCTGGTTTTAATCTCAAACTGCCATCATCCGAGGCTGCAAATACAAAAATGATGGCATTTGAGAATAGCCATCTTCTAACAGGACAGATATAACAATAATAGCATTGATACAATAAAACAAAGAAAATACAGGAAGATAAATACTAGGGGAAGTTTTCAGATTAACCTGCTAGTATGACATCCTACCTCACAAAAGCAAATTTATTAATACTGAGCCTATAATTTTCATAAGATAATTCTTGAACTAGGAGAATTGGAATCATCCATGGTATCAAAGGTCCAGTTAATTGGACCCCCCTGAACCGGTATCTTGTGTGTTGGGAGTTGTAAATCTCAATTGTTATGCATCTTCAGACATTAAAATTTGAGAAAACTCTTCTAGCCCCTGATACTAAAGAGTTTATTTGGAAGTCATTAACTACAAATGAGAGCTGTTTATTTTCTTGAGATTCTCAAGTTTTTCAAAGCAAACAATTTACCAGAGAATCTGTACTTTGAGATAAACTTGCTCATGCAGATCTAAGACAAAAGTTGATCCCGCTGAAGATAATCCATTTTCTACACACACACACACACACACACCCCTCTCAGATTTTGGCTTTATTTCCTTGTGTTCTACACTGCTCTAATTCTCCTTAAGTACAGTTCATGTTTCTTAGTATTACTACCTCACCACTTCCATCATAGTCTAGTATCCCTATATTCTCCTTGTCCCTCCACACACTTGGCCCAGCAGGAGGCCTCGGCAAATTCCATATCTACCCCACATCTGCATAAAATATACTGTCAGGGGACTAATGTATTCCAATTTAGGACAATCCCAACTCTGAGCTGCCCTGTGAGGAAGAACATGTGTAAAAAGGCCTGTTACACAGAGGGAGATTTAGGTCCAGATTGGAAGCTTTATGTGTAGAGGACTAAGAGAGAAGGGAGGAAGGATGGACCAGCAGTCCAAGTTTCGGATTCCACTAGTTGCAGTTCATGTAAAGGGTTCTTTGCAGAGGAGAGATGGCAATGTTTAATGAGGCCAGACCTTGGACCTTATCTCCTTTCGTTTTACAGGACATCCTGGAATCTATAGCACACGTATGTGAAAAAGTGGCCAAATCCATCCAACATTATTCTGTTTCCACAAATGATATCGGAAATGAAATGTAACAGCAATCTCTCTATGGAGCCAAGTATTGCAAGCTTAGAATACTAACTGGTTCATTTATTTCAGATTACCATATGTAGATATGAAATTCTAGGCACTGATTTTCAATAAACCACCCTTTTAAGGTTAACTTGCCTTTCTGTTTTCATACATGAATCCATATTCTTACCACCTAAGTTTTAATATTGATTTTTAGAATTTCCCCACAGTTCAATAATATTGTTTTCCGAAATATCAAGGGCTGTTTTTTTTTTTAAATGATCTCATGCAATTCCTTTTACTAATTTACGTGCAAGAGTAGGGATCAATTACACACACTGTATACAAAATCTTATGGTGCTGAATTGCACCCAAGACATTAGTTCATTCTTACTCCAAATTACCTCTCAACTAGGAAGGATCAGATATTTAAATAAAAAACTTCAGGCAAGCCTGGAAACAGAAGTCTTTTATCGTTCCCACACATTGTAAAAGTGTTCCATTCTTTCTACAATCACAGTGCGTTGCTAATTAGCAGCATAGGGGAAAAAAAAAAAAAAGAAAGAAAGAGAGAGCAAGGGAGGGAAGGAAGGGAAGGAAAAAGGAAGGAAGGAAGGAAGAAAGGGAAGGAAGAAAAGAACGAGAAGGAAAGAAGGTAGGAAGGCAAGAGATAGAGGGGAGAGGGAGGGGGAGATGGAGTGAGAGAGAAACTACAATGTCTTCAAAACAGAATGGGGAGACCACCCCTCCCGTTTACATATAATGGAACAAGCCAAGTCGCCATTGACTGTATCTGGACATTAAGAAAACTTGTATGGAGAAAACTTTTGGGGGGAAATGAAGGTGATTTCCGAGATGCTATTGCAGTTGCATATGACACTGACATTTATTTCCCATAATTCTTGCCCACAGGAAACACATCCTTCAAGAAACTGAATAAAATCAAGTTGGACATTCTCAAAATCTGTAAGCTATCAACTTCCCTGAGAAGCTCAGATTTCCCCCAACACGACCATATTGGTAAGGAGCAAGGCATTCAAGCAATGAGCTGTGAAAGGTAATCCACCTTGTCGGTGCCATGGATTTGATTAGTTCTGAGCCCGAATCCGAAAAGCGGGGGTGGGGAGGGTGCGATGACAAATGAGGGTGAAAAGAACGTCTGGGCTCCATGAAACCAGACACCCTTTTGGAATCTGAGCTGAGAATCAGGATCCCACCCCCTTGCCTACCTCCAGGCTCCAGTAAGCATCCGCTGGTGTCCTCCCCTCTGCTCCTTCCGCAGCAGCGGACGCAGGGATCCCAAGCAGCCGGGGAGCTTAGGTCCCGCAGAGCGCTCCTGCCAAGCGCTTCTCTCTTGACTAGTTACCAATTGAGAAAAAGGGACAGAGACGCGCAACAAGGATGGTGATTAAAATCCAGTGTTCAGGCACCAACGTCCCGGAAGGTTCCAGCTCCTCTTCAGCGCCCTTACCCAGCTCTTTCGCCCGGCTAAGGGTCATCCAGGGAGCCCCCAGCAGCAGCTCCTTCCCTTTTGCTCCTCTTTGATCGCGCCAATCTCCGCTGCCGCTGCCACACTGCGCGCCCGCTATCCACTCACCGCACAGCGAGAAGGCCTGGCGGAGACAGCGCGGGGGGAGGAGGATGGATTAAAAGGATAGATTTTTCGGGTAAGGTAGAAAAACTTTGATGTTGTAACCACACACACAGGACTAAGAAGAAACCAAAACAAGTTAAGGTTCAGGGGCAGGGAGGACGTTTTCACTGGCTCTGAGAAAAATCACCCCCCCCCCCCCCCACCAAAATCAGAGAGAGGAAGCTCCGTGCTCCTTGAGCGATCCCCGAGCGCACCTCGCAATTCCTGATCTTCCAGCCCACTAGAAAAGCACAGGGCATGGGGAGCCCTGTTAGTTCACTCCCGGGGTGCGAGTACCAAAGGCGCCTCCCGCTGGAGAGGCTGGCGGGAACCCGGTGCAAAGACAAACGCAGCGCGGAGAAGAGCAAGGGGAGTCGGAGCTGCGGTCTGCAAGAGCAGAGACGCTTCTCCCTTCGGGCAAAGTGACTGCTACACAGTCTGTTTCCTCCTGCGTAGAGACAGAGACATTTAAAGGCCTGAACGGACGTCAGCACCAGCCGAGCTCGCTGGGTGAGCGCCAGCTCTCCCCGCCCCACGGGTTGTAGAGCGCATAGGGCGATCTGCTGCTCGCGCGGTTGAGAGTGGCTGACTTGGGGAGAAGACAGCGCTGGTGGCGCTGCGGAGTGTCAAACCCCCGAGCCCATCATCGAGACGTTATTTTGGTGGCATTTCTACCTTGAGTGGCACTTGCCGAATTGCACAGAGCCACAGCAGCTTGGAGAGGGTTCTGGTCACTCTGCGCCCGCGCACCCAATATTGGGTCACCCAGGCGCTCAACACCTGGTTTTTAGAGAAATCGCTTTTCTCTTTGGCTCTGGTTTGAATCATCATTATGATTCATTCGCAAAGTTAGTTGAAATCCGCTGAGACATCTTTTACATAAAAGGGTAAAAAAGACTTTCCAATCTTGAAATTCCAATCAAGACAATATTCATCTTCCCGTAACCTCCACTGCCTGCTTCCTAATTCAGAGTCACAATGGAAGAAAGAATTCCACGTCTTCAAAGGACCCTTACCCTGTTTTCTAAGGTGATTTGCATACTTAACACATTAGTAACTTAAAAGCCTTTGCATAAGGAATTAGTATTTCTTAAAGTAATACATTACTATAAGTGATGTATTACTAAGGTTTACTAAGTGATGTTTTCTAAGGTTTTTATAACTATTTCCAAGTTGGGGGTGAGCAATTATATTCTCAATCTCAGAAAATGTAATGAAAAGTGGATTTTTAAAATGTTTCTGTGTAAAATGCCCAATTCTGTTTCCAACTGATTTTTGCATGATATAGCAGCTACATTTTTAAAGGTACAGAATCATATTAAACAGAGGTGCAAATTATTCAAAAAATACAATTCACATTATGGCGGTACTTTACTACAATTCCCTTAAGGGAAAAAAAAAAAAAAAAAAAAAAGACAAACCACAAAACACCAAACATCTTAGCTCACTTATTAGAAACCCTGACTGGGCACCTTGAGCTTGCATTTTAGAGAGTAGTTAAAAGGGAGAGTCTCATGACCAAAGGAACCTGTGGCTGTAAAGAGCAGATACCGCCATATATTTTTTTCCCTTCTGGAATTCCAACCTAACCAGAATAGAGTCCCCTTGATCAGTCACTTGAAGTCTTTTAAAAGTAACATTAGGTCAATTTAATCATTCTACTCTTTATACATATACAAGACATCACAGTGTACTCCATAAATGTATACAATTATGATTTGTCAAATAAAAATAATATTTAAAAAGTGACAAATTCCTCCAGAGAGCAGGCTCCATATTTATTCCGTCTTGCACAAACGCCCAGCGGTCCTCCCTCTAGCGGCGATCCAGGGGTCAGCCTCTCTCTTTTTGTGTGTGTATGTGCGTGCGAGGGTGTGTGCGCGCTCGCGCGTTTGCGTGTTGGGAAGGTTGACTACTAAGAGAGAACCTGCCAGTATCTGTCAGCTCTCCTGCGACACCCTACTCTTCCCAGCGAGGGCCATTCACTTGGAACCATCTTACGTGCTACTTCTGGAGCTTCCTGTGATAATTGGTCCTGAGCTGGGAGGCTCTGACCAAACTTTATGGAGAGACATTACGGTAAAAAGCCGTTGGAAACTTTGAAAACTGGCAACGTTTTTGCTCTGTGACAGCATTTTTGTTCTGTGCTGAGTACACTCAGAAAGATCAGAAAAAAGTGGGGAGGGGAGTAAAACACTGAAGGAAAAGCATCAATAACATAGGATCGACTTTCATTTTTCTTCATATGAATAGGTTTCCAGTGAAATTCCCTAAGAAATAAGGAGATAGTTAATCTGTTTGGCTGACACTACTTCTCTCCCTCACTAGGTTCCATGTCTTGCAAACTCAGTACTCCCTCAAAATGCTTTCGGGTTGAAGGAGAGGGCTTCACAGTAAAAGAGGGAACAAGGCAGACGTCCGCCGGACTTCTCTGGATTCCCCGACCACACCCCTCCCCCATCGGCCACCCCTCTCCCCCATCTCCCCGATTTTTGAGGCTTTCTGGTAGGTCATGACTTTAGGGAATATCATTGTTTGCCAGTGTAACCGGGGACTCTCCCAGCTGTAATCCTGACTCAGAGTCTGGGTGCAGAGCGAGGGGGAGCAGGAACGGAGGTGGAGACGCGGCCGCGTCCAGAGCAGCCGAGGAAGGCAAGCGTCAGGAATTCACTTCCTGCCTGGAGGCTGGGGCCCCAGGTGGGCTCAGGAGACGAGTCGGAGGTTGGTTAATCCGGATCATTCGGGCATCAGGAGGAAGGCGTCACCCTAACCCCCTGGGGACTAGATCCGCACAGGCTCTACGGCCGGACCCCAGAGGCGCCCTTTACAAGGTGGGCGGATAAGGGCTCCCTTGTCCGGGTTGACTTTGCCCAGCCCCGCAGGATCAGTCCCTCGCCCACTCGCACGTCCGGACGCTGAGAACCAAACCCGGCTCGCTCTCCGCCGAGCCATTGACTCGCTTTCCCAAAGGAGGAACACCCCTCGCATCGGGCAAATCGCTTGTGGGAAATTTTCTAGCAAGAAATGTTGCTTCCTTCTCTTCCCCTTCTCCCCCCGCCCCCAGGTGGGTCTCACTCAAAACGACGCAGAAAGGGCCACGCCTTCTGTCCCTTCTGACCGGCCCGGGACCGGGCGGAGCGCGGAGCTGCCCGGGAGGGGAGCCCCGGCGCCCCAGCCTCTGTGCGCCCTGTGCCCGTGGCGGCCTTGGTCACCGACTCCTGGGCAGAGGCGCGCGCCGCTGCAGCGCAAATGTCTTGGCGTCCGAAGCAAATGTTTCCGCTCAGTCTTGGGCAGCTTCCACAGTGGAACAGAGCGAGAGGGCGTTGGGCGACCCTGGGTCTTATAAAAGACCAGGAGCCGGGCGCACTGGGCGAGAGGGGTCGCCATACACAGGTGAAGGGCTCCCCCGGAGCTTCCGGGCGCGCCTGGAACTGCAGCTGGCGCGCCCCCGCCGGCCCCGCGCTTTATTCAGGAGCTCCTGGAGGAGGAGCTCGGCACACAGGCGTTTCGTGGCTCCCCCACCCCAGTTTCCGTTCCAAGAGAAGGATTCTCCCCATCCCAGCCCGGCTAACAGGCGACTTTAGAGACAGTGGCACAGCCGGATGGATACTTACTAACACGGTGTTTGCACGGACACTGACAATCCAATAGTCAATATTTATAGTGTAAGTTTTAAAATAAAAGAAAAGATAATATTCTTTCTGTTTTTCTCTTAAAAAATTCTGTTAGAGTTCAATGAGAGCAATTGATTAGAAACCATATGCAATATATTTATTCACAAGTAAACGCAGAAAAAAATTCTTGGTAGCTTAATAATTTATATTTCCTATAAATTTCATTTCTTACAGTAACTTTTTAAAAGTGCCATGACAAGCCAAATATGTTCTTGAATATTTGAGCAGCTTGTGTTAAAATGTAGATTTTTTTTATGCCATCTTCAGTGATTGTCATAGAAAACAGATGCAAATAGCATCTGCTATGAAGCAGATGCCAGGCTGGTATTGGCATCCTTAAAATGTCCACAGAGTTTGTCTGGACAGTGATTATCATTTTGTGGACCCATCCGTGCTGTGCCAAGCTCTACAGCAGTAGTAGAAATACTGTTAACCTAATGTTTTTATGATTATCAATTATGTCAACAGCAGTATAATGTAATAATGATCCTAATGGCATTCTTCTCTAAATTATATTTAAGCATTTTCTAAGTACATTTACACTATTTATAGCCAATCTATAAGTTATGAAAATTCAGGAGGAATAGATAAAAATATACCCTTAAGGATTTTTTTCCTGAGTCTATTCCTCTACATTTATTTATCATCGGAAATAATATAACTAGCTTTTTTTGACTAGTTCTTGTTTGCTTAGTACTACATTAAACTCTTTACATACATTACCACATTATCTCCTAACAACAAATCAGCAAAGCCAGGACAATTATCTTTACTTCATAAATAAGGAAACTCAAGCTTTTAAAGGTGTAATACTGTGGACAGATTCTAAGAACTGGAGAGGTAGTATGCTGATCCAAGTCTGGAGTCAGGATGTGACTGTGATAGGCAAAATAATGGTCACTCAAAGATGTCGATATATGAATCCCTGGAACCTGTAAATAGGTGAGATTATTAGGCAAAGAGTAATTAAAGTTGCCAATAGAATTAATGTTCCCAATAAACTGACCTTAAAATGGGGAGATTATCCTAGATTATTGGGATGGGCCTGAGAAGTAGAAGAGAAACGCTGAAGAGGAGGTCAGAGTGAGGACTCAACCCACTATTGCTATTGCTGGCTTTGAAGATGGAGGAAGGGTGTATAGGCCAAAGAATTGGGGCCTCTAGAAGTTAGAAAAGGTAAGGAAACAGATTTTGCATAAGAGAAGGTCAGCATCCTGTGGACAATTTTAGCCCAGTGAGATCTAAATCAGACCTCTGATGTACAGACTAAGATAAAAAATATGTGCTGTGTAAAGCCACTAGGTTTGTGGTAATTTGTCACAGCAGGATTAGGAAAGCAATACACTGAGACAAGTCTTTCTGATTCAGAACCCACACTCTTAACCTATGTACTTTTCAATCAATGACCAACTTCTGGATGAGAAGAGAGTTATCTACAAAGACTAAATAAGAAGCCCTTGGGTGTCAAAAGAAAATAATCCAGGGGAAGTTTGACACTGATTCTATTTCTTCTAAACTAATAAATACACTTACATCTTGCAGAGGAAACAGGTCAAAAATATACTTATATGCCCTCTGTGGTCACTTTGTAAAAAAAAAAAAAAAAATCATTTTAAGTAAATTCAAATGGCTTATTTACATATTTAATTTTCTAGTTAATTAATTATCAAATTGTCTTTTCCTTAAAAAATATATTTAAGCACAAAAGCTAACAAGCAAAACAAACTGCTAAAATGAGAGAGGTCAAGTGAAAGTAAGAATGCAAAAGTAAGGAGTCTGGAAATAAAGTATGTGCCACAAGACATTGGGAAGCAGTTGGCCACAAATAGTACTCATTTTTTTTTTTCTAGATAGCAACTTTAATAGAGAAATGTGATTACAGTACATAACAATATTTGTGTTTTCTGTACCATAACCCTGAATCTTCTTCTCTTGATAGGAAAGGAAGAAAAGGAAGAAGGAAAGGAGAGAAGGAAGGAAAGAAAAAATGAAGAAAAGAAGGAAGGAAGAAACAGAGGGAGGGAGGACCAAAGGAAAATAGCATACAATTTCTAACAACAAATTTGAGTCAAATATAACAAATGTTTCTTCTGTTAGACTAAAGCCCCTTTATAACTTACATTATTTTAGATGTCAAACTACTGAGCCACCAATTATAAACCCTTCTTGCTCATGAATAATACGATACTCAGAGGTGAAAAATTAAAGTGGTAATTATTTATCCTCACAGCTCATCCTAAGTTACCATTTTTTTCTTTTTCTTATCTTTTGGGTATATTATAATAATAGCACTCTAATCTTTGGACTAGGTGTTATGGACAAAATCTATATTGGAATATGATTGATTATAATCAATGGGAAAACAGAAACAATAGTCTTTTTTCCTTGAGAGTTTTTAATTCTAAACCTATTATTTTGAGAAAAATATACATGTAGTACAAACAATACAGTTCAAATATTTCTATGAGTACATGAGTATATAATAGAAACTTTGTTTTTCACAACCAGAGCTTTTCTCTACCATTACTTCATGTTATACACTTATCCTCTATTACAATGATACAGAGAGAATAGGTCCTACCAGTTTCAATGAATGTCACCTGTTTGACACTGGATCAGACATAGTACTGAAATGAGCTAGGTCAATTGGAGACTTTTCCTGGGACTTTTTAATGAAAGCAGTGAGATCAAAGGTCTATTTTTCTCTGATTGAGAATGTGAAGCCTTGCAGCCATAGGCTATTGTACTATATGGGGAATTCTTGTTTACAGGAGGTGATAATGAAGGCAAAGGTAGGTACAAAGTGGAAAAACAAACAAACAAACAAACAAAAAAATTAGGTCTTCTTGTAAGATTCCTGAGGCCTAATTGTATTCGTTTATATTATTCAATTTCATTTTATGAGCTAATAAATATTTAATACTATCCATCAATCTGTCTATTTATCTATCTGCCTTTCCTATTTTCTATTATCTATATTTCTATTTATTTTTTTACCAAATCAGTTCAAGTTGAATTTCTGCAATTTTCAAATGAAAGAGACAGTGGCTAATAGAATACCAACCACACAATTCCATCATTCAAAGATACCATGTGACAGAGAAAAAATCAGAGAATCTACTGATTCTAGAAGAAGCAGGTTGGAGTCTAGGAAGCTGAACAAGGTCTTTTGGCAGACACCTATAGGTAGTAGGGCAAAAATTGGATATCAGAGCCTACCAGAAAATGGGGCCATGGTAACCTTATAGATGTTGGTTTTGGAGCCCCATGGATTCTGGGAAACAGAAACATATTACTTATCACAGGGTCTAAAATTCAAGTATAAATCATCCACATATCTGACAAGCCACCTGCCAGTAGCAAATACAGTCTCTCTATGTATGCAATAACATCTCCTAGAGGCACCAGTGATTTCTGCATATTTATTGAAAATATGTATACTTCAGTCAAAAATAATATGGTCTATCTAGAATGAACATACCTCAAAATAATAAAAGCCATATATAACAAAGCCACAGGCAACATCATACTGAATGGGGAAAAGTTGAAAGCATTCCCCCTAAGAATTTGACCAAGACAAGGTTGCCCACTGTCACCACTTCTATTCAACATAGTACTGGAAGTCCTAGCCAGAGCAAACAGTCAAGAGAAGGAAATAAAGGGCATTCAAATTGGAAAGGAGGAGGTCAAACTATTTGTTTGCTGATGATATGATCTTATGTCTAGAAAACTCTAAAGACTCCACCAAAGGACTCCTAGAATTGATAAATGAATTCAGTAAAGTCTCAGGTTATAAAATTAATGTACACAAATCAATAGTATTTCTGTATACTAATAACATTCAAGCTAAAAGGCAAGTCAAGAACTCAATACCATTTACAATAGCTACAAATAAAATAAAATACCTAGAGATATACTTAACCAAAGAGATTAAAGATCTCTACAAGAAGTACAAAATATCAATGAAAGAAATCACAAATGACACAAACAAATGGAAAAATATCCCATGCTCATGGACTGGAAAAATCAACATTGTTAAAATGTCCATACTGTGCAAAAAATCATTTACAGATTTACCTCAATTCCTGTCAAAATATCAATGGCATTTGTAGACAGATCTACAAAAAAAAATCCTAAACTTTATATGCAACCAAAAAAAAAAAAAAAAAAAAAAAAAAAGAAAGCTTGAACAGCCAAAGCAGTCCTGAGTAAAAAAACCAACTCTGGAGACATCACATTACCTGACATCAAATTATACTACAAGGCTATATAACCAAAACAGCATAGTAGACTTGTATAAAGGTAAACACATAGACCAATGGAACAGAATAGAGAACTCAAAAATAAAGCCATATAGCTACAACCAACTGGTTTTTGACAAAGCAGACAAAAATGTATACTGGGGAAAGGATACCTTATTCAATAAATGGTGCTAGGAAAATTGGACAGCCACATGCAGAACAAAACAAGATACCTATCTCTCACCATATGTAAAAAATTATCTCAAGATAGATTAAAGACTTAATGTAAGACCTGAAGCCATAAAAAAATCCAGAAGAAAACACAGGAAAAACTCTTCTAGACACTGGCTTAGGCAAAGAATTTGCCTATGGTGTGAGGCAAATGCAGCAACAACAAAAATAAATAGATGAGACTTAATTAAACTAAAAAAGTTTCTGCACAATAAAGGAAACAATTAACAGAGTAATTATACAACCTACAGAATGGAAGAAAATGTTTGCAAACTACACATCTGACAAAGGGCTAATATCTAGAATCTAATAAAACTATTTCCATGAATACATGACTATATAATATAAACTTTGTTTTTCACAACCAGAGCTTATCTCTACCATTACTTCATGTTATACACTTATTCTCTATTATAATGATGCAAATAACCATATGTAAAAAATTATCTCAAGATAAGTATGCATATTCACCTCCTCTAGTAAGCACTAAAAATTAAGCCAAATTGGTCTAAATAAAAAGTCTACAGAGAACAAAAATTTGAATGATAAAAATCCTTAACCCAAAATAAGACACGAATGAAGAAACAAACTAAAATGGTACATAAATAGAGGCACAATAACTGGAAACACATAAAAGAAGGAAATAACTATTTTATTGGCCACAATACATATTAAATAATTAAATACTTTAATTAAAAGCATAGATTTTCAAATTAGATTTTAAAAAAGAAAAAGAACAGTTATATTCTGTCTATAAGAAAAACTATTTAAATATGAACACACAGGTAGAATTCAAAAGATTGGATAAAATATACTATGCAAACAGCAAGCATTAGTATGTTGATGTGACTATATTAATATCAGATGAAACAGTCATCAAGAAAAAGAATATTTTTGAGATGAAGAGGAATACTACTAAAAATAAAAGGGTCAATTCTTCAAGAGGGTATAACTATCTGGTATTATTATGAAACTATCAACAGGAATTCACAATATGTAAAGCAAATGTTGATTGAAATAAAACAATATGACAAATAATAAAACATAGCTGGAATTTTAACACCTTTCTCTTATAGTAATTGATTAAAGGAGACAATATGTAAGTAAAGATATAAACTATTTGAACATTATCAATTTTAGCTAATCGACATTTATAGAACCTATTCCCAACAACTGCATAGTTCGAATTTATTTCAGTTACTTATGAAACATTCACTATAGGTCATCTTCAGAGTTAAACGTGTGTCAAAATATTTCAACGTGTGTCAAAATATTTCAAAACAGACATGACATACAGTAAATTTTTTTATCGCAAAGCAATTAAGTTATAAATAATTTCAATAAGATACCTAAAACTCCAAAGAGAATAAAACTTCCATGAGGCTATTTAAAAGACACTCTTCTGAATAACTCATAGGTCAATGAACTAATTACCAGGAAAAATATATGCAGTATATACTTAGAATATACTAATACTAAAAACATAACATATAGAGTGAAAACATTTGTGAAAGTCTGCCCCCCAAAAAGTGATTAACTGATTAATGTGAACTTTAATGATTTTTCCAAAGTTTTTGTTCTTTCTCAGATCTCTTTTGCAGATGTAATTAGGTTATCTATCCTCAGATTCTACTCTTGGTCATTGCCTATTTAATCGCAGATATGTTTCCTATCTTCCCCCTGGTTATTACTTATATTGCAGGGTTGACTCTTGAAAATTACATTTTTCAAGCTCCTCTCCCAGCTGGCTTCAGATCATGTCCAGCCAATGGAAGCCATATGCAGGAAATTGGCAGATACAAAAGGAGCAAGAGCTTGGTTATTGCTACTCCCTCCCCTCTGTTACAGGTGGCATCTACACCATTACTTGTCTCCTATATGATTCTAACTCCCTGTTTCTGGTAGCATGAACCTCCCTTTTTATACCTTCAACCTCTTTCTGATTATGATTTGACTTCTCGGGCAGATTAATGAGGAGATAATTTACTACTTATAACCAATTAGTATTCTCCATAATACATTTTATTTATGTATCATACTATAAGTCTACATTTTATATATACTTTAAATCATGACTCAGCCACTCAGAATTTGACCAGAACCAGCATCTGTCTTCAGTGTGAAGAGTCAGATCCTGATGTGTGGTAAAGAAATTAAAATGAGATCTACCACCTATAGGCTTGGGGTCTTACATTGGTGGCTCTTATTTTTATAATTCTGAGCACCAGTGTTCAACATATTTGATGTCTACACTTATCAATCAAATGATACTCATTTATTCAGTCATTTATTTATTCTTTTAAAATATGTGTTGATATCTTCTGTATCCCTGTCTTCATACATCTTCCAATCTTGTTGCAACAGAGGGAAGCATATTGTGAAACAGGGAGTTAGACACCTCTTAACAACTCGTGCAGATACAAGGGCTTTGAAGAGGAAGAGACTGGGAATATAATCTTCTTAATGTGGTGAGCTATTCTGCAATACTATAACATATTCAATATTTAAAGAGCTATAATTCAAAATGAATAAGACAAATTGAAGTGTTATGATTTAGCCACAGTGGTAACATCTAGGAAAGTGATTTAAGTGTGAATTAAACTTTCAAAATTTCTAAAATAAAGGTTTTCCATGTAATTAATGAAGCAAAGACAGAGTGTAAATATTATGTGGTAATTAGATTGGTCTATGGTAAAACTGAGGTAGCAAGTGATTTATTTCTCCATTTCAGGCACAAATTTATAAACAAATGTAATAAACAGCAATTACTGTCTTATGATTTGTAAACAAAGTCATATATTTAAAATTTGAAGCCCACTTACCATTCTTAAAAAGCCATTGAAAACCTTGAAACTCTCAACAGTGCTTTAGCCTGAATTAGTAGAACTTTCCATTTTGACAGCATTTTCCATTTATTCAAGGTATAAGTTGTACAGTACCATATTTTCAGTAGCAATTACTTTGATTTTTATGTAAAATAAGTGTGGACAAAATATTAAATGATAATTTAAAAATATTATTATGACTAATACAAGGAAAATGATGATTATGTGCCAAGACAAAAGAGAAATGCCTGTTAAAATGATCATAAATCAATCAAATACCTTAACATCAAAATGTATAAAAAGTAGAGTGTGAATTTTTTCAATCAAATGACCTATTTCTACTTAAAAAAAGAGTCTTAAAACATTAAATTAGAAGCTAGGGATCATCAGTCAGACTTTTTTCTGTTTTTATGAGGAACATAAAACAAATACATTTAAAACCAAAACATGACGGACTCCTTATAATATATTCTCTACCTACTGATTCCATGTCACTTCTGATCTTTCCTTCCATGCACACTGTGCTCAAAACATTCTAAATCTTTGAGTTCTGGGTTTTTAACATACTGTATCATCTTTGCACTTGCCATTTTCTCTGCTAAAACAACTCATCTTCTTTCTTCCATTTTAAGGCTTAACTTCTCATCTTCTTTGGATTTTCTAAGGTTTGGCTTTTTCGTGTAAGTCTGCATTAGCTGCCTTTCCTAGATGTTACCACTGTGCCTCAAATTTTTCCCTCTGCACCTCTTACCCTATGCTGTATTGGCACACATACTAACATATCTAATCTATTGCAGAATAATATCTGTGAGGAGAGAATTAAGATAAAAAGAGTAAGGATAGAAGTAGATGTGAGACAGAGGATACTAAAAGCTGAAAGGGTAGGGGGAAGCGAAGAATAGGAAGAAATTTTTTACAGATACAAAATTATAGCTAGATAGGAGGAATAAGTTCTAGTGTTCTATAGCACTGTAGAATGACTATAGTTAACAATTATACATGTTTTCAAATAGCTAGATGAGAGGGAATTGACAGTTCCCAACATAAAGAAATGATACATTTTTAAGATGATGGATATACTAACTACTCTGATCTGATTACTACATTATATACATGGAAACATCACTATGTACCCCATGGGTATTTAAAATTATATGTCAATTAAAAAGTAAAATAAAAGAAAGAGTAAGGATAATAGGTAGAGTTCAGGTTTGGGTTAGAGTACCAGTTATATCTCAATTATCTAGCATAGTACACATACTAGGCACCATATATATATGTATATATATGTTTGAATACATGAATAAATAAATCAGTAATAACTTTCAAATTATAGATCTTTGGTTTGTGTCTTATAAATAAGCTTCCCTGTCTTATATCATAGTTCTAATAGACTGTATGAAGTATTCCTAACTCTGATTTCTTTGGTTTCTTAGACTATGCTTCTTAACATTCAAAGGTACCTGAAGGGTTCCATGAATCGTATTCTTAAAAAAATGTATATAGCACAGCTTTGCATGCAATTTGTACAGAATTTTGCAAAATGTATGGAAATCTCCAGGCTTTAAATCATTATTTGTGATTAACAACAGAAGTCTGTGTATTGCCAGTCATTCTTCTTGAAAGAAGCAACCCATAACACTGAGATAAATCTCTCCAGCAAGAATGGCCTTTATCAAAAAGTCCTAAAACAATAAATTTTGGTGTGGATTCAGAGAGATAAGGACACTCATACATTGCTGGTGAGAATGCAAACTAGTACAACCTCTGTGGAAAATAATATGGAGATACTTCAAAGAGCTACAAGTAGAACTACCATTTGATCCAGCAATCCCATTAGTGGGCATCTACCCAAAGGAAAAAAAAGACATTCTATAAAAAAGACATCTGCACTAGAATGTTTGTAGCAGCACAATTTGCAATTGCAAAAATGTGGAAACAACCCAAGGGCCCATCAATATATGAGTGGATTAATAAAATGTGGTATATGTAGTAGAACATGGAGTTCTACTCAGCCACAAAAAAATAGTGATCTAGCACCTCTTATATTATCCTGGATGGATCTGGAGCCCATTCTACTAAGTGAAGTATCACGAGAATGGAAAAAGAAGCACCACATGTACTCACCATCAAATTGGTATTAACTGATCAACACTTACCTGCACATATAGTAGTAACATTCACTGGGTGTCGGGCAGGTGGGAGTAGGGAGGAGGGGATGGGTACATTCACGCCTAATGGGTGCGGTGCACACCATCTGGGGATGGGCATCCTTGAAGCTCTGACCTGGGGGTGTGGGGAAAGGCAATATATATAACCTAAATATTTGTGCCCCTGTAAAATGCTGAAACAAACAAACAAACAAACAAATTACTACAAAAATGTAGTGCCTCCAAAGCAACAATCGTTATTATCTCAAAGTTTCTCAGTGTCAGGAATCTGAGCATGGCTTAGCTGGCTCTGCTACCCCGGCTCTCACAAGTTACAATCAAAGTGTTGGCTGAGCCTCTAGTCATCTCAAAGATC
The DNA here is from genome assembly GCF_041146395.1 of Eulemur rufifrons. NCBI lineage: Eukaryota > Metazoa > Chordata > Mammalia > Primates > Lemuridae > Eulemur > Eulemur rufifrons. The sequence goes on along the minus strand of NC_091010.1, from coordinate 33,280,250 downwards.
AACTGGGGAAGGATCTGCTTCCAAGCTCACTCACGTGCTTGTTGGTGGATTCAATTTCTTGCTGCTGTTGTCCAGAAGCTTCCCTGCTATCCAGTGTCTTGTAGGCCTCTCCAGCATGGTAGCTTTCTCCTTTAAAATGTACAAAGCCAAATAAGGCGATAAAAGAATGCAGCAAGACAGAAGTCACATCTTTTGTAACCTAATCAGAGAAGTAACATCTCATCATATTTGCTGTGAATATATTTTACAGAAGCAAGTCACTAGGTTCAGCTCATACTTACGGAGAGGATATTATACAAGGGTTGGAATCCCAGCAAATGGAGATCATTAGGAACTACATCAATCTGCCTATTGCAGTAGTGCAAATTAAGACTATTTGCAAAGAATACTAAGGTAATAATTCTGGGCTTATAAATTCTCATGGGGCACTAAGGCAGAATAATAAAGGAGCAGAAAGACAATACTATACTAATATTAATTATTACTAATATACTAACATACAAATATAGTATGCCAAATTTGAGGTCGTTTGTTACAGCAGAAATACAAACTAACAATAAATATTAAATATTAAACCATATTATAACTAAAGCATATTATGATAATTATCTATAATTTTAAAAGTCTAATGTAATCTACATAAGACATTTTTAAAAATAAAATTGATTTTTTATTTATTTTATTTTATTTTTATTTGTATCAAAATAAAGTCATCACAAATTAAATTAATGAAATATTTTGACCTAATGATTTCATTTTCAGTTTTTCACTAAGAGAAAATTTTAAGCTTATAAAAATGTTACATACCAAGAAGTTTATGACATGTAGTTGTAGTCAAGATAAATTTGAAATTGAAAAATTTGTAATAAATATCTGTGGAAACAAAAGAATACAGGCATCCAAATAGTCACATATGAAAAAGCAAATATAAAATCAGAAATTAGCATTAATTAAAGAGAAACTAAAGGATATCGCTTGATTCTAGATTTATTAATACTTAAGTTTTCTTTAGAAGAACATTAAAAATAATTTTATTTTCTAAGAAGAGAAGGCAGAAGATTATTTGAATATTTATTTTCAGAAGTGAAAGAAATAAAATATTAACTAAGTAATCAGGTTGAGACAAGGAAAAATAGCATTGAGTCAAACTGTCTATTTATATGCTTTTGGAGAAAAACAAAACAGGTATTTTTTTACAGAAAATAAATTCAGTAGGAATGGCATTGTTTTGTTACAAGTAGATTCATGTTACGTACTTCTTTCATAATTCTAATCTGGAGTTCAGATATGGTGATTGTATTAATCAGGGTTCTCCAGAGAAACAGAACCAATAGGAGATGATAGACAAGTAATAAGGAACTGGCTAGCATGATTATGGAGGAAGAGAAGTCCCAACTCTGCAGTCAGCAAGCTGGAGACCCAGGAGAGGTGATGATGTAGTTCTAGTTTGAAAGCTCCAGGTTTGAGCTGCAAGAAGAGCCAATGTTTCAGTTTGAGTCTGAAGTCAAGAAAAGACCAATGTCCCAGCTCAATGCAGCCAGCCAAGAGGAAATTCTCTCTTTTACTCTCAGGAGTAGAATAGAATTTTTGTTCTATTGTGGCCCTCAATTGATTGTTTAGGATCCACCCACACTAGGAAAAGCAATTTGCTTCACTCAGTCCACCAATTCAAATATACTATAGAAAAAAGATATATTAAATATATAAGATTTCATTTTAAATTCTTTTGTCATCATTTCTATTTAAAATACAGCATTTTGTTTTTGTATTAGGAGTTTTATAAATGTCCTTATTTTTCCAGCTTTATTCTAAAACACTCAATTTTATTTGCTTCAAAAAGTCCCTTTCTGAAAACGTTGAAAGTATTAAATGGTGCCCTATATAACTTCAGACTTTACATGTTTTTTGATGAATATAGCATTAAAAGTGGTATGTGTAGTAATTTAAAATATATATAAATGATGCATACATAATTACACACCTGAGGAAATAAAACCACCAAAAATCCTGTTTTAGTCAGCAATTTCCAGAGAGGTAAAACCAATAGGAGCTATATCCTATACACATCTGTATATAGAGAGAAAGAGAACGAGAGTGAGACAGTGAGGGAGTGAGAGAGAAAGGAGATGGGATTTACTAGGGGAATTGGCTTATTTGGTTATGAAGACTGAAAAGTCCCATGATAGGCTGTATCCAAGCTGGAGAACCAGGGAAGCTGGTAGAGTGACTCAGTCCAAGTCTGAAGACCTCAGAACCGAGGAAGCCCATGATGTAATTCTTACTTTGAGGAAGAAGGTTTGAGAGCCTGAGAAACTGCTAGTGCAAGTTCTATGTTCCAAAGCCTGGAAAACCTGGAGTTGTGATGTCCAAGTGTAGGAGAAGAAGGGTGTCCCTGCTCCAGAAGAGAGAACAAGAAATAATTATTCTTCCACCTTTTTGTTCCATCTTGGCCCCCAGTTCATTGGATGGTGTCCACTCACGTTGAGGACACATCTTCCCCACTCAGTTCACACACTGAAATGCTGATCTCCTCCAGAAACACAGTCACAGACACACCTGGGGCAGCCTGATCATTCTAATCAAATACCAAACTCAAACCACCTGATTTTCCCTTTAAGCAGAAAAAGGATGGGTTCAGGGAATATTTAAGCACTGAGATAATTAATGCTTTATTAGCTACCTTGGTATCCCTTAATCCAGTCATGTTGACACTCTAAATAAACCATTACAGACTTTATATAGTTTTTGATAAATGTATGTAGTAAAATAGAATGTGTAGTAATTTAACATACATATATGATGCATATATAATTATGCAACTGAGAAAATAAAACCATCAAGAAAATGTAAGAAACATAATATTGTTAGAGGATTTTTAGATTCACAAACATTGAATAATATGAAAGAAAAAATAAAGAAAAAGCATAAATAGAAATACATTTATTAATTTACTTTTTTACACTCATAAAACCTTAGGAAATTATGTGAATAATTGTAGTTTGTGTCTAGTACTCTAGGAGAATATATTTTTGCAAGACATACACATACTATATTATTAAATTAGTATATATTATATTTTCATGAGTTTATTTTTATAGTAGCTTTAACTTATATAATTATGTTTTTTTTTAACAAAGCTCTTTTCAATTAAAATGAAGACTTTTGTTAAAAAACAAACTACAGGGAACAATTGCATTCTTTGTATGTTTAACATCTTTTTCATTTCATTTGAGGTTTAAGTTTAGAGACACTTTGATAAAGAATTAACAAGAACAGGCCGGGCGCGGTGGCTCACGCCTGTAATCCTAGCACTCTGGGAGGCCGAGGCGGGTGGATCGCTCGAGGTCAGGAGTTCGAGACCAGCCTGAGCAAGAGTGAGACCCCCGTCTCTACTAAAAATAGAAAGAAATTATATGGACAACTAAAATATATATATACAAAAATTAAGCCGGGCATGGTGGTGCATGCCTGTAGTCCCAGCTACTCGGGAGGCTGAGGCAGTAGGATCGCTTAAGCCCAGGAGTTTGAGGTTGCTGTGAGCTAGGCTGATGCCACGGCACTCACTCTAGCCTGGGCAACAGAGTGAGACTCTGTCTCAAAAAAAAAAAAAAAAAAAGAATTAACAAGAACAAAACAAATGTCTTTCCAGACTTCACCACTGGGCGACACATTATATTATGTCTGGAAAGGTAACATCCATCAATTAAAATTCTATATTTTGGAAAATAAATGAAGGGAAAAGGGGCAAATTTTACAAATTTTATAAATATTGTGAAAAGAGATTGTAGAAAAAGATCCCACATGATACCAAAAAGAAGAAAGGACCATCCATCTAATGAGAGGGAATTAGGAGTGATATCTCTTGAAATATGGAAATAAATAATATCTATGTTTGAGTTCAGGGACTAAGACACGAAAGTCAAAATGTGAAATATCCTCTTTAGAATGTGTCTGCTTATTTATTTGAAATAAGTAGACTAATTTTCAGTACCTTATCAATAATCAAAGTTTTGCCAAATAATATAGTGAAGAAACTTGTTAAAATATTTGGAAAGGCCAGGCGTGGTGGCTCATGCCTATAATCTTAGCACTTGGGAGGCCGAGGCGGGCGGATTCTTTGAGCTCAGGATTTCGAGACCAGCCTGAGCAAGAGCAAGACCCTGTCTCTACTAAAAATAGAAAGATATTAGCTGGACAACTACAAATATATAGAAAAAATTATCTGGGCATGGTGGCACGTGCCTGTAGTCCCAGCTACTCGGGAGGCTGAGGCAGAAGGATCGCTTGAGCCCAGGAGTTTGAGGTTGCTGTGAGCTAGGCTGATGCCACGGCACTCTAGCCAGGGCAATAGAGGGAAACTCTGTCTCAAAAAAAAAAAAAAAAAAAATTGGAAAACAGACTTAGAGCATGAACTGTAGAGAAAAGACAAGCATTACCCTGAGAAGTGAATAACCCTTTTATTTCCTGTTGTGAGGTGTTCATAAGCACATCTATTTCAGTGAATTATGCCAGTTCTTGCCTCACTTTGTCAAACGAATTAGTAGATACCCCAAATTTAAATGAAACTTTTCTCCTTTAGATGAAAGAAAAAAGAAGAAATAATCTAATTAGGTTCACATAAAATATAGGTTTGAGAAAGAAGATTGGGATGTCAGGCAGAGTGCTATTCCCATGATCATCGCTGGCCTATGTATATGCTCACAAGTGGCCATTGAGCATTTGGAAAGTGGCAAGTGTAAAAGTGTAACAAATAAGTAACTGAAATTTTATTTCAATTTTAGTAAATTTATATTTAAAGGCCTTCATGTAGCTAGTGGCTACCATATTGGACAGAGCAGTTCTAAATGAACGAAAGTGTTGAACGTTCTGTCAGTTTCAGTGCCTTTGACTATTAGGGTAAACGTTCACTAGAGTTTTTCTTTTTCGGCCTGGAGGGTTACAGCTGCTGAAACAACATCGCCCTCTGCTGGAAATAATTCTGTCTGCTGCATAGAGAGTGCCATGGTCCAACAAGAGAAAAGTAAAATATTGTTCACCTTTGTATGAGAGTATGTTTATTCTCATCCATTGTCTTTTAAGGCATCGATTATATATGGTTTTGTCAAAGTCATTTGTGAATAGACTTGGATGGAATATCACTTCCTTTCTTCTTTGACAATCGCTGTTGTTTCAGTAATTGGCTTTCTATGCAGTGAGCAACTGAACTTAGGGAAAACCCTCCTTTGCTGGTTCCTTAACATTAACTAACTTAAAGCAAGAATTACAAAGGATACAATTAACATGTTTAAAAATATGTGTTTGTTTCTTGGTTAATTTGTGCATTGATCTCTTCTGCAAAATTGTATCTCCTGGAAAGCTTTGTTTCTTAGACAGTGGGAAGACTATCCCTTCCATTCTGAATTTATAAAGAGCTAATCTTTTGGAAGAGTTATGAAGAACGTTACTCTTGTGCCAATACTCAAAGAGAAAAAGGAAAGGAAAGTATAAGTTTTTTTATTAATAATCTAGGATAAAATAGAAAATGTATGTCATAAGCAAATAACTACAATGTTATAGTGAAATTATGTATAGCATAAAAATTTCTTTAAGTAAATTCCTTTAAAAAATAATGAATAGATGGATGAAACATCTATGGAATATCACTGTGTAAAAGGAAATCAAGGAATACTTTTGAAAAAGTGTGTTTTGTCATCAACTCTCCAACTATTAGATAATCACATAATTCTAATTCTTTGTATTATAAAATATATTGAAAAAATTATTTCCAAATTTACATATATTTCTGGACATTTTCAATTTCATTACCCACTGTCTTTGCTAACATTCTATAAAGTGAACTGCTTTTGTGGCTGACTTTAATGCTCTACTATTTTAGAAAATTGGACTTGACTCTCCTTTGAAACTATTTTGTCTACATAAGGCTCCTTTCTAGGCATAGCTTATTTATTGTGATTTCAAAGTTAGTTTTAAAGTTGCTATTAAAAAGCTATAGAAATAACTATCTCTGAATTGTGTGTTGCCTTCTGAAGTCATTTAAAGAATATTAAAGAAAAATAGCTTTATCAATTTCTTCTAAACCTAGTTTTGTAGCTGTGAATGCATTGCAAGACAAAACACTAAGAATAATGAACAAACCAGAAATAGAATCCCACATGGTCAGGCATGGATTAAAGTCTAGGATACTAGTGGTTTCTGCCTCTTTTACCTATTCATCTAAGATTTTTTAGTATACTTTCCACAATCAAATAAACAATAAAGCTCTACTCTTTCTCTTCTAGGGATAGGTATGTAGCCCAAATTCTTCCATTTTCAAATAATTCCTCTTTTAAGTGCCCAATTCATATAGTCTTGAAAGGTTAGTTCATTGTTTCAGCATACATTTATGACTATGTATTATAAATTTCTTTAGCACTGATTTAAAGTCACAAAATTGAATGAATAGAGATAGAAAAGCTTTTCTGCTTTTATGTATGCATTTAAACTCATATTTATTGAATACTAAGCTGTTTTCTTTCAAACAAGAACTACTATATTATAAGCAACAGAAAATGGATCTTTCAGTCAGAAGAATTGATTTATGCATTTTAAAATTGGGGAGTGCTTTGCAATATAACTTGATGGCCCTGATGAGATATAAACTTGTATAGTTAAATAACATTTCTCATGCACCTATGATACACTCTTCATCGGGCTTGTTAATGAGGATACCAAATGAATAAATAAATAATAACTTCATAAAGACTTCCAAGACCCTTGTTAGGAAGATGAAACAAAAATATAAAAAATAATTTTAAAATTGTAAAAGATATACACAGTTTGCATGGGAATTTAGAAGCAGAAAAAAAATGGCAAATGCTCTTTCTTTATATGTCTTGAGCCTATCACAAAAAATATTATATTATAACCATAAATATAAAATATATACAGCATATGATTTTTTAGCATATATATGTGTGTATACACATAGTAATATAGCACATATTCCTCTGTTAATCTGTATTTATGACTCTCATCCAGGTAAATCTACTGTTTTTTCATGGTACCTGTAACATTCAGCTACAACATCAATATCACACCTCTATTTACTAATATTCTTAGTTTAATGTTTTTTTCAATTTTAAAACCTTTATTGGGTCCAAATCTAATGTTCTAATTAAGTATATTTGGAAAATCCTACTCTAACATGTCTGGGAAAATACAAAATATTACTTATCAGAAAAATGCATAAAATTGACTAGAACTTTTATATACATATGTGTGGCCTTGAGGAAAAGTATCAAATGATCACTCTGCTTAGATATTTTATATTTCATATTTTTGTAATGTTTAAAAGATGTTAATTAAAAATAATTAGGAAACAAGTAATGATTACAATGCATTTTTTAACGTCAGGCAGAATTTGTGATTAAGATGTAAATAATCAATGTTGTGGGTTTAGGATCGAATACTATTTTTTGCCAAAAGCTTGAAACTTCTATTTTTTTTTCCTTTTGTCTTTGTGGAACATCAATATGGATAGGGATCAAAGAAAGGAAAATTCAGTGGAAATAAGAGTTGGCTCATGAATTTTAAAGTTCAGGTGCACCTTGCAAAATTAGAATACTGGTACTGCTGATAAAACTCAAGAAATACTTTCTGTTTTCAAACACAGGAAGACTTGCAATCTAGTATCTATTGCTCCTGTGCTACAGATAAATTAAAGACAAATAAACAAAACTTGAAGTCATCAAAATTGACATCGTTTTATAAACTCTCCACAGGTCACTTACATGGTTCAATGAGTTCCTATCCCCTCAAAGACTCAAGTGAATCAATTCACAAGAACTATCCTTAAAATACTCATCTCAATATCTTTGCTCCTGGGACTGACTACAGAATTTAAAAAATGATAAATAAAATGATACTTTCCAATAGTATCCAGAGTCATTGTTTGAGATCAAACATAATTTTATGACATTTTGTTACTTTTTCTGAACATATAGAGATTAAAAACATGCACACACATGTTTTCAAAGTGTATAATTGAATGATTGCTTAAATGTGGGTTTGTGGACATTCTTATTTCTTTTTTTTAAATGAGACTTATGGAAAGGAAAAAAAGGGGATATTTATTCATACCTACAGAATGCTTAAAATGATACAGGAGGAAAACAATAAATATTGATGATCACGTGAAACAACCAGATCTTTCATACACTGATGATTGGCAGTGTTAACTGGTATGGCTACTTTGCAAAACTGTTGAGCCATATCTACTACAGCTGAATATATATACTCTGAATGTACATACTCAATGTTTCTTCTATCCCTAAGTATATATTTGACAGATATGTATACAGATGATCAACAGGAACAACAAAAAAGGAACTGGAACAGTTGTACCAGCCTTATTTATAATATCCTAAAATGGAATATTACTAAATGCACATCAAATGCTTATATAAATTGTTTTAGATTCACACCACAGAACACTCTCCAGAAATGGAGATCAAGCAATCACCATTCGACACACACAAAAAAGAAATCTTACAAATATATCGTTGAGTGAAATAATTCAAATAACATGATTCCATGTGCATAAACTTTAAAATGAGATAAAGATTATAAAATAGCAATACAAGTCATAATAGTAGTTATCCTTGCATGGAGGCAGCTAGAGACTGGAAGGGAATTTTGAAGCAGCATCTTAGGTATAGAGCATTTTCTGTATCTTATATTCAATACACATTCTGTTGTTAAAAAAGTATTGAGCTGTACACTTACAATTTGTACATATTTCTCTTTTAAAGTAATTTTTTTACAAAAAGCTGAACATAAATATCCAGATTTTCTACAGTTGTTACAGGAACATGAGACTTGAAATGTGTCATTTCAAATAAAATATATTTTTTAATAAATTAACCACTGAAGACTCTTCTAGGAACAAAAGTGGGTGCCTTGCCTTGGTGCTGCCTTAAACAATTGCCCCACCGGGGAAGAAGGACAAGGGTGCCTCCCACCTTGGTGCTGCCCCCCCAATCCTGGCCTGAGCAATTGTCACACCTAGGCAGGGGAGGAACCCCTGCTAATCTGCAAAAGAATGCAGGGAATCCCCAGCCCTAAGGCCGGGCAGTCCAGCCACAATAAGATTTGGAAAGTGACCTAGAGTAACCTAAGGCTAATTATCATGTCCTTAACTGTCCATCAAAGTGATTCAGTGGTGACATCTGAACCATGAGGATGGCCCAATCCAGACAGTATAAAACAGGACCCCAGACCATAATCAAGGCCCTTTGTTACAACAGAGGGGTCTGTTCATCTTTCTGTGGTGAACGTGTATTGCTCTTACTCTGTAAACTCATGTCTTGCTCTTGCTCTGTAAATCTATCTCGTCCTTCCTCAATAAACTTGGTTTCATGCTTGCCTTGCTTGGTGTGTCTGGTCATTCTTCGGCCAAGAGCACACCAAGAACCAAGAACAGAACAGAAGGGACAACTATGACCCAATAGTTACATTAATTGTAGATGTCATATCTAGCCTAAATTTCTGGATTTAATACATTAAGCCTACATAGATGACTTCATAATGAGAATACGTGAAAATTCTTGTGTAGTATTTTCATAACTTTTCCTCAAAACACAAGTCTGGAAGAAAAACCCAATGAGAGTAACGCTGTGCTCTAGTATTAACCTTCACCTCTGTTCTCTGTCATCAAGATGCCAACTCAGCAGTGACTCACACCTGTAATCCCAGCACATTGGGAAGCCAAGGTGGGAGCATCACTTGACACCAGGACTTCAAGACAAAGCTGGGCAACATAGCAAAACCTCCCCGTCTCTTCAAAAAACTTTAAAATTAGCCAGGCTTGATAATGTGGGCCTATAATTCTAGCTCTTCAGGAGGATGAGGTGGAAGGATTGCTTCGAGGTTGTGTTGAGCCATGATCGTATCACTGCACTGCAGCCTGGGTGACAGAACAAGACCCTGTCTCAAAAAAACAAACAAACAAAAAAAGATACCAACTCAAGAGTAGATTTACATAGAAAACAGAAACCTCATATCACATCCTGGAATTTATATGCCACTTTTACATGAACAGTGGTTCACCATTACATTACTACTATTGGTTTCTGTGTGAGGAGTTTTTGGGTATCAGTAGAGATAAATTTAAAACTAAATTAGCTATTTCTTTCCTTCAGTTCTTTTGCTATGCCTATTTAAAAAGACAAACAAATGTAATATTATATTTTTTTCAAAATACTAAAAAGGACTTGATAGCTTTATGCCTCTTTCATAAGCTAACTCTATTAATTTGTCAAAAATATTGCAGTTCTGCATTTCTTATTGCAATTTTATGTATATTACATATATAGATAGATATGCATATATATAGTTACTAGAGCAGCACCACCAGATTTTAAAATGGAAATCAAACGACACTCTGTAGTACTACATGTAAAACATCTCTAAAATTATGATTGGGAGGTTTGTTTTCCCTTGACTAATGCTACTTTTTATTACCATGAAATATTTTCACTAGGAATTGCACGCTGGAGAGTTCTTTGACAGCAAGTCTCTTTAAGGCAACCCCTACGGGCTCTCCATCTTTTCAGGGCACTGGGCTGGGGCAGTGAGAATGTCCTTTCTCTCAGAAGCCACAAGATTTTACACCTTCATTTTATGAGAAAAAAGGCCCATTTATTTCCTTGTTCTCAAAAACATTTGTCATTTCTTCCCCTTCTAAGACATCTAAGATCATTGTTGCGGGTGATGGGTTTGTTTGTTTGTTTTGTTTTGTTTTTCAAAGAAAAGAAAAACCAGACACTTTAGTCTACTTACACTTCATCCCAGAAAAATAGGTTGGTTTTTTCTTTTTTACACAGAGTCTTGCTCTGTCACCTGGGCTAGAGTGTTGTGGCATCAGCCTAGTTCACAGCAACCTCAAACTCCTGGGCTCCAGCAATCCTCCTACCCCAGCTGGGACTACAGGCTTATGCCACCACGTCTGGCTAATTTTTTTCTATTTTTAGTAGAGACAAGGTCTCTCTCTTGCTCAGGCTAGTCTCGAACTCCTGAGCTCAAGTGATCCTCCTGCCTCGGCCTCCCAGAGTGCTAGGATTACAGACATGAGCCACCGTGCCCGGCCAAAAGTAAGCTTTTAATCAGGAAAGACTGAATATCCAAGGTATCATGAATCATGAATCTCATTACTGTTTTTTTGATTGTAATTTTCTAACTAGATAATTAGTTGGGTTTTTTGTTTTGTTTTGTTTTTTACCGTTGAAGTTTTAAAGATTTATGTATTCTAGGTTATTAGTCCTTTGCCATACAGCTTGTTTGCAAATATTTTCTCTCAGTCTGTAACTTACATTTTCATGCTCTTAGCAAAGTCCTTTGCAGAGCAAACATTTTAAATTTTGATGAAGTCAACATTATTGAGTTTTTTCTTTTATAAATCACACTTTTGATATAAAGTCGAAGTGTTTGCTGAACACTACATCCCAAAGATATTATCCTAAGGTTTTTCTGAAATATTTATATTACTATATTTTACATTTAAGTCTCTGTCCTATTTTAAGTTATTGTTTCACAGAGTTTGAGACATATGTATCTATCCCTCTGCCAGTACCACACAGTCTTGGTTACTGTATAAGTCTTAATACAAGATAGGTTAATTACTCTCCCTTTATTCTTCTATTTCAAGATTGTTCTGGCTAGTATAGTTCTTTTGCCTTTCTGCATAAGTTACAGAATAAGTTCATCTATATTTGCAACAAATATCACAGGGATCTAGATAGGAATTGCCTCATGCAAAGAATTAGGGGAGACTTAACATCTTCACTATGTTGAGTGTTCCTTTCCATGAACTTAGCTCGTCTCTAAACTCTTAAATTTTAACTCTCAAATATTTTTATTTCTTTCATTAGGTTATATAACATCTAGTATGCAAGTCCTGTACATACTTTGCCATATTTTAAAGCTAAGCATTTTGTTTATTTGAATCATTTTAAATAGAATTGTATGTTTAATTTTGGTGCCCATGTGTTCATCGTTAGGTTATAAAAAGACAATAATAGACTCTTTTATGTTTATCTTGTACATTTGACTTTGCTGAACTCCATTATTAGTTTTAGGAGGTTTTTTTTTTTTTGTTTTTTTTTTTATAGATTCCTTGGGACATGTGTACAACCATATTATATCCAAACAGGGACAGTTTTAGTTCTTTTAGTTTTTGCTCTGCTGCACACCTTTTATTTTTAAGCTTTCTAGTCTGAGTTTCAGATGTCTCACTGTTATATACAATGGATTTCACTTCATTAACAAATCTGAAAGTATTTTTGGTAAGTTAAGCTTTAAATTTATTAATATGAAAGTTATATTTGGATTCAATTATGTAATAGGTTTTATGCTTATGTAAATATATATGTGTGTATATACATATATACACTATATATATATGTATTCAAGTGATCCCTCTGTGATTTTTCCTTTTTTTCCTTTTTTCCTAGTTTTTCTTTTTCCTTATTATACTTAGAAAAGTAGTCTATTCTTTTATGATACTATGTGTTTCTTCCTATGAAGATAACCTGAAACATCTGCTGCCCATCCTCATTAACATTTTATAGTGATACCTATATTTCTCTCTCTTTATGAGCATGAAACTGTTAGCAAACTTATTCTAATTTCCATATAATCTCATTTTTCTCTCATCATTTTTAAATCATTCTGATCTTTATTTTAGAGCATGTATCATTTTTATATTATATTGACTCTTTTATTCTCATCTTTAACAGTTCTATTCAAATATATTCTTGCCCACCCCTAGCTATTATGTCAAGGCTTATCCTGCCATTTCTTATTCACATATGCTCATTATTTAGACTTCTCAAAAAGAGCTCATGGAAATAATATGCCCGTAATTGTTGCAGGTTTTTATAATCATTTGTCTGTGTACTTTATTTTTGGAATTCTGTTTGATTAGATAGCAACCTATCAGTATGTCTCACATCATATTTTTAAGTATGTTTGCTCCATTATCTTCAGCCATGAATTTCTATATGTCTGATGTTAATATGCTTTTTATTCTTATAATTGACTGTGTCTTTTTACCTAGCTGTTTCTCCTTTTTCCTTCCTTTCTATTTTTCTTTGTTTAAATTTTGAGTAATTTTATTGGAATATATATCAGTGATTTCTATTCTTCATTGTTTTTTCTAGTTGACCACTCTATAATTTCAATATTTAGGTTTATCTTCTATTATTTCAAAGAAGTTTTCTTGAATTGTATATTTCAGAATTTGTTATGCTTTATTACTTTGATTTTCTCCATTTAAATTCCAATTATATGTTCATTGTTCTAGGTTACCTATATTCTGTAGAAATTTTGAATCTTTTTAATTTTACTAAATTTTGGTTTGCTTGTTTGCTTCCATTTTCCTTCTTTATATTCTATCTTTAGCCTCTATTTTCCTTATTATTCATTTCATGATGAAATTAATTCTCATTTCTTCCTATTTTGGTTACCATTTCTGAAATGATTTTTTTCCTTTAGTTTCAAAATATTTCTTATGTTCTAACATTTCAATTTTCAAGCCCTCTATTTGTTTGGTTTTCTCATTTCTAATTTTTGCTGTCTTTAATTCATGTTTTTATGCATATGCCTACTATTTTACTCAGAAGGGAGCCCTCAATTTGGAAGTGAGTCTTTTATAGTGACTTGTTAGTCTGCTATAACTATCATAACTCCTGTTTCTTTCCTCTTGTTTAGCCACAGAGGAGACAAAGTCAATGTGATCCTACCCTGGTCCTGCCCAAAGTTAGCTGGGCACCATGGCTTGTGCCCATAGTCCCAGCTACACCAGAGGCTAAGGCAGGAGGATCGCTTGAGCCCAGGACTTTGAGGTTGCAGTGAGCTATGATGATGCCACTGCACTCTAGCCTGGGCAACAGAGTGAGACAGTCTCAAAAAAAAAAAAAAAAAAAAGGTTTTATTGTTTAAAATACCACCCAAAGCATAGTGCTAAAGTGCTGTCTAGTATTACTAAGTGCAAGAAGGTTATGACCCACCATAGGAAGAAAATACGAGTATTAGATGAGTATTGTTCAGGCATGAGTTATAATGATGTTGGTTGTGAATTCAATGTTATGAATCAATGATATATATTAAATAAGGTGCCTTTAAACAGAAATACACATAAAATAAGGTTATTTGTTGATTGGTTAACCAAAATGTATGACCAGACAGGCATAGGACACTAACACTGCATTTCCCTTAGTGGCTCAGTATTCCCTCATTCAGTACTTCTAATGACCTTATAGACTATAACTACTATGCATAATGAAACTCAATCGTGTGTGTATTTTTCATAATATATAGGTGTGTGTACATATATGAACATTTTGTATTTTATGCTTTGTAATTATATATAATTTATTTATTTATCTTTTTCATGAAATGTGTTAAATTTTGGGAAAAAGTTTATGTTAGTTTTTTGTTAAAGTATTCTCATATTTATGCAGCTTTTTTCTATTTAATTTTCATTTGTAGTTTTGACTAGATTGTTATAATTTAATTATATGGATTTTCTAAATTATTGCTGTAATGGTTTACATTTAAAGATTTTCTAAGATTGTAACATGTTTGAATTCTTAGAGTAAACACTAGTTGGAAATATATAAATTTTTTACATAAATGTTTATTAAAATAGAAATAAAAAAGAAATATATGGAAAGCATTATACAAATGGTTTAATTTATCACAGAATAAAAAAACACATAATCAATAATCAGATAAAGAAAAGCAATATTGGTGGGACAACAAAAAGCCCCTCTTATGCTGCTTCCCAGATGTTACTCCACACCCAAAATAACTACGATCTTGTCATCTAGGATCATAGTTTAATATTGCCTGTATTTAAATTTACGTAAATGGAATCATGTGCTATAAACTTTTTAATGTCTTTCTTTCTTTTTTTTTTTTCAGAATTACACTTCTGAGATTCACCCATGTGCTTTCAAGTAATTCATATATTTTTTTCAATTGTAGCTCATCAGGAAATTCTTGAATCTTTCCTAGAAGATAAATAAGAGCAAGTTGCCCATTTTTCTATTTCATTCTCTTATGTAACATTAAAATCTAATTTAATGAGAATGAATCTTAGTCCACAGATTCAGTTGTGCAATAACAGCAACATTAAAAATATAACATTTTCTACAAGAACACAAGTTCTAAATTTGTGCTCACTCTTCCTAGATCTGTTTTATTTCATTATCTTTGGTCAGTGCAGCAAATTATTTATGAGGAGAGTTATATCTGAGCCTTAGAGACACTTCAACAAAGGGTGGTTCAAATGTTCATTATCTATGCTCACATGGTATGCCTGCTCTGATGATAAACAGTAATGCCATAATAGCTGGGGATTTCAACACACCATTGACTGAATTGGACAGATCCTCCAAATAAAAAATAAGCAAAGATATAATGGACTTAAACAGAGCTCTAGAACAAATGGGTCTAACAGACATCTACAGAACATTCCACCCAAATAAAGCCAAATATATATTCTTCTCATCAGTTCATGCAACGTTCTCCAAGACCAATCACATCCTAGGCCACAAATCAGACCTTAACAAATTAAAAAAAATAGAAATTGTACCATGTATCTTCTTACACCACAGTGGTATAAAACTGGAGATCAATTCCAACAGAAACACTCACCACTTCATAAAGTCATGGAAATTAAACAATCTATTGCTGAATGACTACAGAGTCAAGGAGATACAGAAAGAAATCAAAAGACTCTTTGAACTAAATGATAATGGGGGCACAAGTTATCAAAATCTGTGGGATACAGCGAAAGCATTCCTGAGAGGAAAACTAATAGCATTAAATGCTCACATCCAAAAGACAGAAAGCTCACAAATCAACAAACTAATAAACTGTCTCAAGGAACTGGAAGAGGAAGAGCAAAGTAATTCTAAACCTAGCAGAAGAAAAGAAATAACTAAGATCAGAGCAGAACTAAATGAAATTGAGAATAAAAGAACTATACAGAAGATCAACAAAACCAAAAGTTGGTTTTTCGAAAAGATAAACAAAATGGATAGCCCTCATGTTAGATCGACAAGCACAAGAAAGGAAAGGACTTTAATAACCTCGATAAGAAATGAAAAAGGAGAGGTCACTACAGAAACCACAGAAATACAAAACATTATCTTTGAATACTATAAAAATCTATATGCCCCAAAACTACAAAATGTGGAGGAAATGGAGAAATTCTTGGAAACACACAACCTCCCTAAGCTCAATCAGGAAGAAATAGAATTCCTGAACAGACCAATATCAAGTGCAGAAACTGGAGCAGCAATAAAAAATCTTCCAAAAAAAAAAAAAAAAACGAACCTGACCAGATGGGTTCACACCTGAATTTTACCAAACCTACAAAGAAGAACTCATATCTATACTGTAGAAATTATTATATATTGGTTTTATAAAAGGTCAACAGTAAAAGAAGAACTAGAGTTTACTTAAGCTAACCCTTTCATTTAGAAGAAAACACTGGGATTCAGAATACATAGATGACAAAACTGAGTTGAAAGTATTAATATTAGCCTCAGTGGTATGTCTTTTTATACATTGACCTCTGTTTTGACACAAGGTATGTTGGAATTATATCAACTTAACTTTTAAAGAATGAATTCTTAATTCTGGATACATTTTTTTAAATCATATTTTATGATCTGGAGCTGAAGAAAATGTTATTCTCAAATATGTTAACCATATTTTTCAGAGAATAGAAATCTATTTCTTTCATTAATAAACAGTTATAATAGTTAATAAAGTAATAAATAAGTGACAATTAAATATTATAAATATGTCATTTTAATAGTATGCTCCTAAATTACATATCATAAAATTTTAACGAGTTATAGAAATAAAAATAGTATCATATCATTTCTTTATATCTCAGTTACCAAATGTCTTAGACAACCATATTATAAATATGCGATTTTATAACTAGCTTCCCTTAAGATACATATGCAAATGATACAGTTGCTAATCAAATAAAACTCCATCCTTTACTTCTTGTTGCATGACAATTTAAATGCAGGCATAATTTTGTTTTATATATCAACAAAATTGTCATTCTGGGAAATAGCATTCATAATATATACTAAGACCATATAAAATGAATTACTATTGCAACTAAGTATGCACTGTGAAATGGTTTAGCAAAACACTAAGTTGCATACCATATTCTTGTTCTGCTTAACAATTACAATAAAATAGAAATGATAGGGCTGTATAGAACTGTGTAGAATTAGAAACAGAAATTGCTGTGCATTACATTGCCATTTGGTATGATGAACTGTAGCTTGCTGACAGTAATCTTAATGAAGATTACACTATATATATTAAAAATATATGTGGCTATATAACAATCAGAGATTCAAATGCATTTATATTGTGTCTATATTTCCATGCTACTTTTCAAATGCTCTTATTTCAATTAACAGGACTTTGAAATTCAATTTAATAAGGAATTTGAATGCTTAATTAAACTACCAATAAAATTAATCAGAAACAACATACTGAGGAAATGCAGACAATTTGAATGGTTTTGAAATTTTGATTGTGAAGGACAAATTAAATTCAACTGGGCTGATGTATCATCTCGTGCTGACATTCAGAAAAGTATGCAAGATTTAGTCATTGGCTCACAAGCTGCATAACTTGCTTTTATGTTCATCTATGCCCACAAGATTAGCAGGACATGTAACTGTATTTAAATACCCCAGCAATCATATAATTAGTGCTATATATTTGCTGTATTACCACTGAAGAATCTAAATGTATCTTTCATTATTTAGGATTTTTTTTCAGTTAAATATGTCAGAAATACTAATCTAATTAAAGTAGGGCTAATGTTTAGGAGAAAGAGGTTGAGTTTTGGCTTAAAAATCCAAGAAATCAAACAAATCAACAAAAAGGCAGGGAGGAAGCTGGACCAAAAGTGCATTTGAATCTCATACACTGATTTGTGCATCTCATACATTTTTCTCTATTTATGCTGGTTTTATTATTTTTTTCACATTTGTTTTCCTACATGATAGAAAACTTGGCAAATACTAGCTTCAAAGTTTTTATATCTTACTTTCTCTGATTTCAAATTTTGACATCTGAGGTAAAGTTTCTAGTTTCCAGCTTGTGTTCAGTTCCTACATATGGCCCGAGTTTGGTTGAATAATTGAAGAATGAAGAATTTCTCCTGGTTGCAAAACTGTAGCAGGGAAAGTTTTATAAAAGGGGCTGTTCTGAGAAGGAGTGATAAGCAGAGAAAATAACTGTTGCCTTGCACACATTATTGTAATTGCATATGAAATGTAGCTCTCAGTTTAGGTTAATTCAATGAAAATTAGTTATTGAGTACCTACCATGTGCTAGAAGTTGTGCTAAGCACCTGGTGTTCCACAATGAAAAAGACTAACAGCTTCTTATACCTCACATAACACACATTCCTGTGTGAAGATAGTTAGGCTACAGGTTAGCAAATAGAAAAACTCAGTTGTCATAGGTATCACGTGTGAAATATACAAGGGACTGAGACAGAGAATGATATAGGGTGGCTATTTTAAATAATGCAGTCAATTAAAAACTTTCTGAAGAAGCCATCCTAGTCAGAGATAAAAAGTAGCATGTGCAAAATCACTGAGTTGGGAAAGATTGTGATCTATTCTAACTAATAGTCTGTCATTAGTGAAATGTAGAGTAGTCCTAGTAAAGGTTGGAGAAACAGATACAGAAACTCAAAGACCTGGAGTTTGGGTTTTATTTTAAATGCAATGAGAAGTTTTTTTGAAGCATTTCAAGATAGAGAGCAACAAGATTTCACTGATATTTTAAAATGATTCACTTGTTGTTATGTAGAAAACAAGTCGGGAGGCAGATGAAAAATCTTACTTTGTGATATACTAGATTTGGGTACGAAGAAAAGTGAAGATTGGAGGGTAGCGCAAAATTTTGGGACTTGAGTATTTAAATAGGTGTTGCTAGTAAGTACTAAAATGAAGAAGATTTGTGTATGCACAACCAACTATCACAGGAAGAAATCAAGAGATTATGGTAGTACCTAAAAGGGCTGAAGTGACAGAAAGCACACAAATGAAAAAGAAGAAATCACATAAGCAATGCCCTTGTTGAATGCCTGTGCATCCTCCCTCCAGAAACAATGCATTCAAACAGCATCAATCTTCTCCATAGCTCTCTGAAGCTGGGCCCCTTTATCTACCACTCTGTTGTTGCTGCTCATTATAAGTATTGTGGCCACCTGGCTTTTGACATTTAAGTGCCACCACCTGGCCTCTCACTGTACCAATTCCTTTACAGTATCATCACATATTATTGGCTCTGGCCTACAAAAGGGAGCCACCACTGAGGTTCCCAAAGATCATGGTGCCCCTCTCACCAGCACATTCCTTATCACTTCGGTAACTGAAGTGTCTTCTAGGCTCATCGATGATGAATAGAGTTGGTTGGTGGGTTTTCTAGCCTTATGTTGGATATGTACTTTCCAAGCCGTAGTTCTCTAAGCCTATGCTCCCTACCCTCACTACCACAGCATTTTTGGCATTGCTCCTTCACTTAAAATGAGTTATCACTTTATTCAAGCTTAAAAAAGAGATCCCAATAGTATGATAGCATCATCTCCTAGGATTCTTGTCACGGTATTAAATCTTGTATCATAGAAGGATTCTCTTACATCAACAAACTCTCCCTTCTTCAATTTTATGTTCTCTCTGCTATATCAAACAGCTTCTGATGATACCTGTTAATCAAATTCTAAAACTTCTTTGTTTTATATTACCTCCTCTCCCTTTAAAAACTCAGCTTCTATTCAGTTAGACTATGCTAGTTGAACTAGATTGAGGTTTATTGTTGGTCTGGTTGCTCAGAGGGCACATAAGAGCGAATCCTGAGAAAGACAAACTTTGATTTATAAAGCACGTACATGATCTTCAAACAAGAGGGGAAACTATCTTCCATCAAGGGTAATGTGCCACTTTTGTGGGGCCAGTTTAAAGAGGTCTTTATTTTTCCAGAGTGATAACAATACCTCATTGTCCATAGATTCCTTCCTGTACACTCAGAAAACAACGGCTTGTGTATAATATGTAATATCCAAATGAAATCCTGTAGAAAAAATGATCTTGCAAAGGTATATATAAAGAAAATAGAGAAAAGAGAAGTGTTCGCCTAATGTATAGCTAACTTGTGACATTATGGTGGTATTTAGAAAATTACTTCAATTCTCTGATTCTTTGTTCATTGACTGGAAAACAGCAATTAAAAAGAACATGACTGCATAGTGGTTTGTTAGGAATATTGGAAATAATATATGTTAGGCTCTCAGTATATGGCATACAGTACTTAACTACTTCTTGAATAAATAGATTCTAATCATTCTGTGCAAGATAACAACCATGTTTATGATAATTACACATGACATTGTGTCTGTCGGATTCTCAGAAAAATACATTTTGCTGATTATAGTGGGGGAAGGGATATAAAAAAAGACATGTCTTTTACATTACTACTGTAAATGTCTATTCCTAAAATGTCTAAAGTTTCTAAGATCTGAAATATATTCTGAGGAAAAAGAATTAGTGGTTTCAGACCTTCAGGCACTGAAAATTCAGTTGACATGTTTTATCGATTTCATAATAAAAAATGGATCTGCAAAGAAATAAGCCGCTTTAAATGTAAGTTTGAAATATTTTATTTATTTAACAAATTTATCAAATCCTATGCATGTGGATGACTCTTTTCTTTGCAATAACCTTGGTGCTGCACATTGCTTTGATGATATTTTCTTTGTTCCAAAATTTTTTAGAACCCTTCTTTGCATGTAAATTTAGAGCCCATATATGGAGTACACACTACATGTGGAAACATATGCAAATACATTATATTATTTGGTAATCAACCTTTATTTCTTAATAAAAACTTTAATGTCCCATTTAGTCATGTCACCCACTTTATTCACAGACACAGATTTGACAAGATTGGGTAGTCTCAAATAAAGGTGCTATAAAATTTGAGGGCAAAGCCAACAGGAGAACTTCAGAACTTACTTTGGGAAATGTGGTATCCCCAGAATAGATGTGTGATCAGCCAAGGCAATACCTTGAAAGCCATAATGACATTCATTTTCACACATAAAGTGCAATAACGTGAATGTTTGTGTCTCCTCCAATATTCTTGTTGAAGCATAATCTCCAATGCAACAGTATTAAGAGGTAGGAACATTAAGAAGTGATTGGGCCATGAGGGCTGTGCCCTCAAGAATGGATTAGTGCCTTATAAAAGGGATCAATGGGGTCAGTCCACCACTTGCATCCTTTCTGCCATGTGAGGATACAGTGTTCATCCCTTCTAGAGCATGCAGCAACAAGCTGTCACCTTGGAAGCAGAGAGCAGCCCTCACCAGGCACCAAACCTGCCTGTACCTTGATATTGGACTTTCCAACATCCAGAACCATGAAAAATAAATTTCTGTTGTTATAGAATTTCGATTGCTATGGTCTCAGGTATGTTCCTATAGCAGCAAAGCAGACTAAGACATAAAGTAAATACTTTTTTAGGTTAGTTTGTTCAAATATTCTATATACTCTTTAGATATCTACCATCTTGTTAATTTTCTTCAAGAGTGAGGAGCCCTTGAATGCTATATATTCTTTTAATATGCTATTTTAGGAATCACTGGTTTCTTAATGGATATTAATGCAATATTTTTCTTAATGTAATATAGATTTTGAACAATTAAATTGATATGATATATAGTATATTTTGTCAATAGCAAACTCAAAATATCCATGCTAAAATAAAAATCTATGTAATGATTTCATTATGGTAAAGAGAAATTTTATCTCAGGTCTTAAAGTGAGCAAAAGAAAACAAACAACCGCAGGACATCTTTACAATATTATGTCTTCCTATGGATGAATATAAAATGTAGTTTTATTTGATGAGTTCTTTGATTTTTTCATCAGATTTTTGTAATTTGTTTCATTTAGATTTTGTATATATTTTTGTTTGAGTTATGGTATTTCATTTTTTGGTGATAATTTAAATGGTATTGTGTTTTAATTTCAAATTTCAATTTTTCATTGCTGAATATATGGAAAAGCAATTAACCTTAGCATTATTATCATTGTTTATTAGTTGCAGGAGTGTTTTTCCTTGATTCTCTGGAATTTTTCTATGCATAGATAATCATATCATCTGCAAACAAAGTTTTTTTTTTTCTTTCTTCCCAATCTATATAACTTTTGTATTATTTTCTTATCTCGTTGAATTAGCTAGGACTTCTAGTACCATGTTGAATAGGCATGATGAGAAGGAATATGCTTGTTTTGTTCCTGATTTTAGGAGAAAGCAGCCAGTTTGTCACTTTTAAAAATAATGTTAGCTTTAGGTTTTTTGTAGATGTTCTTTATCAGGTTAAAGAAGTTCCACTTTATTCCTAGTTTGCTGAGAATTTTTCTTTTTGATCATAAATGAGTGTGAGGTTTTTTCAAATGCTTTTTCTGCATCTACATATATGGTCATAGTTTTTTTTATTTTTATTTAGCCTCTTGATGTTATGGACTACATTAAATGAATTCTGCATGTTGAACTAGTGTTACATATTTGTACTTTTAAAAATGACTTAAGAAATGTTTCCTTCACCTCTATGTCCTGGAACATATTGTAGAGGATTGGTATCATTTCTTCCTTATCCTCTATCTACAAGATCTATCCATTTCCAACAGAGGAGTGTCAAATTGTCCACCTATAATAGTGGATTTATCTATTTCTTCTTACAGTTCTATCAGATTTGCTTTCATATTTTGATGCTCTGTTGTTAGACACATACAAATTAAACATCTATGTCTTCTTGGACTATTGACCCTTTATTATTATGTAATGCTCATCTTTATTCCTGATAATTTTCCTTGCTCTAAAGTATATGATATCCTGAAACTGATATAGTGACTCTTGCTTTCTTTTGATTAGAGTTAGTATGGTATAACTTTCTGCATTTCTTTACTTTTAATCTATATATATATCTTTATATTTAAAATTGATTTCTTATAGACAACATATAGTTAGGTATTGGTTTTTGATCCACTGCAACAGTTTCTGTCTTTTAATTGGTATATTTAGTCCATTCACATTGAATGTAATTATTTATGTAAGTAGGCTGATATCTACCATGTTTGTGGATGCTTTCTGTTTCTTTATCATTTTGTTATTTCACTCTTTTTCTCTCTTCTCTGTTTTTATTTTATCTTATTTATTTTATTTTTTGAAACAGAGTCTTGCTGACAGTCTTAGTCACCCTGGCTAGAGTACAGTGGTGTCATCATAATTCACTGCAACCTCAAATTCCTGGGCTCAACTGATCCTCCTGCCTTAGCCTCCCAAGTAGATGGAAGTACAGGCCCATGTCACCATACCTGATTAATTGTTTGTATTTTTGATAGAGACGGGATCTCACTCTTGCTCAGGCTGATCTCAAGCTCCTGTCTCATGCAATCCTCTTGCCTTGGACTCCCAGCATGCTGCCTTCTCTGGTTTCATTAATAATTGAGCATTATTGTGATTCTATTTTCTTTTTCTATTGGCATATTAATTATACTTCTATTAATTTATTTATTTAGTGGTTGCCCTCAAACTTGCAATATATATTTATTATTAATTTATTTCATTTTCAAATGCAACTATACTGTTTGATGAGTAGTGCAAGTACCTTCTAAGAATGTATTCCCAATTCTTTCCTCTCAATCTGTATAGCATTTCATTCATTTGAACAAAATCACTTATTTATAAGTTATATGTACCCAGTGCATTGTTGCAATCATTAATTTGAACATACTGTTATCTGTTAGGTAAATCAAGATTGATAAAATATTTCATTTTACCTCATTTATTCCTATTAAAACACTTCTTCCTTTATGTAGACCTGAGTTTTTGATCCATATCATTTTCTTTCTTTCTGAAGAAGTTATTTTAACATTTCCTTCATAAAAGATCTGTTGTCAACAAATTTCATCAACTTGTGTTTGTCTGAGGAAGGCTTATTTCTACTTCACTTTTGTAGGATAATTTTACTTTATATAGAATTATAGGTTGTTGAGGGGTTTTCCCCCTTCTAATACTTTATATATTTCACGCCACTACCTTCTAGCTTGTGTGGTTTCTAAAGAGAAGTCTCATCCAATTCTTATTTTTTATCCTCTATAGGTAAGATGGTACCCCTAACCCCATGGTTTGTTTAAAGATTATTTCTTTGTCTTTCATTATCTACAGCTTGAATATGATATTCAGTTTGTTCACATTTTTCTTGTGTGGACGTTTATGATGTCTTCCAAGTTTTTACCTGTAAGATCAAAACTCAGAAGACATATTATCATGATTTTTGCTATAGTTGTATTATACATGCATGTTAATATAATTGTGTGTATGTGGGACTGTGTGTATATAATTAATATGTTGTATTTCAGTTAAGGTTTTGTTTATAAGTGATACTATGTAGGATGCATTTTATTCATTACATTTGTTAATTTTTATTATTCTTATCCGAAGTAATAGTTCATTCATTTGTACTATATCAACTCATAATATAAATATTTAAAAATTCATTAATTTTGTTGTAAAATATTATTATGTTTTCTATTTTAAAGAATTCCATTTCACTAACTGTATATGTGTCTATAAACTATATTTTCTAGCTTGTAGGATATGCTTAACAAGATAATGCCAACCTATTTTCCCAAGTGGTAATAACAATCTACATTGTACCTGGCAGTTTATAACACTCAGTATGATGGATATAAAATGGTATCTTGATGTGAAAAAATTGCATCTCCTTAACTAATAATAATATTGAATATGTTTTTCCTTCTTAGACACACATATAAAATTGTGTGTGTTTCCCCTTTTGTAAGTATTATTCCTCTCATCCACATTTAAATTGGGTTGCTTTTCATTGTTCTATTGCTAGGTGGTACTTCCTATATTCTGGAGACTTATCTTTTGTTTATGGTCACTGTAAGTACAGAAATATACAATTTTACATTTCCTTTTATTTTAGTTTTGTGTCAGGAGTCTCCTGTTAACGTATACCATTTTTTTTATAAGGGGCACACTCTCCCATTTTCTCATTGACATTAATCCACAATATCTGAGTAATTTTATTAGCTTTTGCCTCGAAGACGTCAATAATTTTAAAATTTGCACTTGTTTAACTTAACCCCACTTTCTTCTAAGAGTTTTTGTATACTTTCTTGAGAATCTACAATGAATTCAATTGTATGTGTGTTTGTGTATGTGTTGTATCTCTGGATGTTTGAAAGAGGCTAAGGGCTTTGAGAATTTTTATCTATACACCTGGAAAAGTAACATATAATATCATGGTATAGGTTTCCTTCATCTAAGTAATATACAATGTTGATTACTCATTTCTCTCACAACATTGTTGTTAAATATTCCAAATAACAACTTTAGACTAGGCCTCAGTATACTGCATTGTTTGATGATACCTTCCCCCATTCCAGATCACTTTTTTTTTTTAATTTCAAAATATTATTAAAGGGGTACAAATGTTTTTGTTACATGGATAGTTTTTGTAATGCTTGAGTCAGGGCTGTAAGTGTGCCCATCACCCAAATTGTGTTCATTTGTACCCGTTAGGTAGGTTTTTGAATACAGATTTTGCTGCACTTCACTATAAACACATTAACCTTTGCAGTAGCTGAAATATTCCTGACTCACACTGGTCTTGGATAATGTGTTTGTAGCCATGTCTGATTCTTTCATTGCAGTCATTATACTTTAATTTCTGACTTCTTATTCTTTTGGCAGGTACTAGTCTTGGGTTTGAACAGGAGAAAGTTAAAGGTAGTTGGAAAAGATAACCTTTCGCTTCTTATGTGACAACTCCCTGCTCCTATCAAATCTCATCCCCAACTCTATGGCTGCCATCATTTATCTTTTTCCAGGAAGAGTTCCAGACTAAAATGTTAGGGAATTTCCCTATAGCATCTACCACACTGGATCCCAGAACTTCTATATGAAGCAAGTAGTTTACTTATTTATTTTTGAGATTTATCTTATTGGATATAGCTTATTACTGCCTCTTATGAGACTGCACACAACCTACAAATACACATGGGAGTACACATGCAATCAATCAGAGTTGGCCATTATCACTATCTGTGGCCTCAACTGTGAAGCATTGCACTATAAGACATGATTATTATTATTTTTTTGTTGTTTAAGTTAACCCTTTATTGAATGAGAAAGTAGAATTAGCCCAGCAAAGCTTTTGATAGTAATTGTTTTTAATGACATATGTACTTTCATTCTGCTGTTTATATAGTTTGAAATTTGAGGAAATAAAATATTTTTTTCTATTACTGAGTTATAATATGATATGTTAAGCTTTATTACTAGTAAATATAATTATAGAATAAAGGTTAGATCTATGACTAAGCAGACTTCTTAAGACTTCCTCCAGAGTTAGACTTATCAAGTTACTATCAAGGTAAACACCCACAGATCTGTAGAACAGGGACAGATTAGCTAACATAGGTAACAGAGAAACATGGAGTCTGAAGATACAGTATTTATAAACAAGGAAAAAGAAGGCTGACCCATTCATTCTCATATTATCTTCCAAAATATCTAATTAGAAGTATCAATGAGTGAGGAGGAAAGACTAGAGTAGTTCCTTGCTTCATTTTTTTTCTTTCTAGAATATACAGTGAAGTTTCCATTGCTTACGGAATTTTGAGGTGTTAAGCTTTAACAATAGAGTATCTGACAGGTATTAGTATCAGCTCTGCAATTACTCTGTCACCTTCCATCTTCATGTCTCAGGATAGCATAGAAGTACTTGAATTCTCTAAAATATGCAGCAGTAATGAATCTACAGCCTCTGGTTAAATTTGCAGAGCAGATAATATTATTATGAATGTTTCTAATATTATTAGGGAGGAACTTTTGAGATTCTGCATGCTTCACTATTTTTGTGCTGGTGATTTTTAAAGACCAATAAAAATACTTACTCTTTTGAATATTGCAGGAAAAAATTCAACTACCACAAAATAACTTACCTAGTCTACTGTATATATAACCAAATAAATAGTAAATAACTTTATTATTTTAATATAACTAAGATTTTCTTATATAAAACTGTTACCCTCAAAGATGCTGTCAATAAAGTAGCAAGATTACCTTAAGTTAATTAGGTATTTTCAATGAATGCTTCATGGAATAGGGAAATTGTCATGATGTAATGTTAAATTCCTCAAAATACTTATTTATTTTGTCAATACTAATCCAACACAGACATGAAAACATACACATATGTGCTCAATAATACATTTTTAAGAAGGAAATACACTTGCATGTTAAAAATTATTCTTCTGTATGGTGAAATTATGGGTGAATTTTAGAGCTGTGTCATATCTCTCTAGATTTTTCGGTTTGCTCTATGTGTCTATCAATTTAACCTAAGCATTCTGAGGGGATTCTCTGTATAATTAACAATGAATCTCCTAGTTTCAACCACAACTCTAATTTTGTTTCAAGTGTCAAAATTATTTTTGCATGTAAGCAATCATAGAAGAAAATTTTAATTATTTTAGAGATAGTTTTAATTTTGTTCCAATATCTTTGATTCAAGTTAAAAGAAAATACCCCTTTTAAATTTGGAATAAAGGCATCCAATGGAGATTAACTGTATGTTTTCATTTATTCATTTAATTACAACAATTCATTTGTTGCAAATGACTTACAAAGGCAGTATGAGAAGAGTTTAACATGCCCATCTGGAATCAAAAAGATCCAGTCCAGAATCCTGATATTGCAGATTATAATTATGTGGCTCTGGGCAAATGACTTGATCCCACATATTGTTTTGGCGAACATTAATTAAGTCAATGTATTCAGACCAAGTTCTGAATCTTATTATCTTATTCTCATTAAAGAAAATTAAGATTAACTGAGAAATATTAGAAAGTTTCTTTAATAATACTTGTGTTCATCATGTAACATTTTCTCATCTACAGTAAAAAAAAAAAAAAATGTTTCCCAGTAAATGTACATGTTACAATATTATTTTTCAGGTAACTTGTATTATAATATATTAAATATTTATTTCCTCATTTTTTAGAATGTATAGTAGATTCTTAAAGACACGGTTGTTTGATTGCAATTTGTGGGGCTGACAATAGTTTTAAAATTGCTTTCAAAAGATTTTTATTTTTCTATCATCTCATTTTTGCAGATGTTATAATCAGGTTTCAACTATTTTGTTTAATTGCACCAGCAAATTACTTTATTACAGGTATTATCTGCAAAATTTGTGTTTGTACAACAAGCAAATATTACAGTCTAACATGTTAGAATGTTTTACAAAAGAGAATCTAGAAAAAAATTTATGCTGCAGTAAATGTTTGATTTTTTTAAATTATCAGTTTTATTTATATGCCTTGATAAATCCAAATATATAACTGATTTAAACTTGTGAAATTGTATATCTGAATAACAGAGAAGTGAATATACTTTAGATACTTAGAAATAAATTAAAAATATGCTATATTTTGAGGAACAAAGGATAGGAAAAAAGCCATGGTTTAAAAATTCGGGATACTAGTAAAAAGTTTTATTCTGATGTATTAAAAACTTACTCAGGCTAAATTTTCCATCCCATTATCCTAATAACATATGCATTTCACCTTGTGGATATTTGTAGAGGGAAGACAAATCTAACTTCTAGACGAGGTATTGCCCAATGATATG
Source organism: Eulemur rufifrons (assembly GCF_041146395.1). Lineage (NCBI taxonomy): Eukaryota > Metazoa > Chordata > Mammalia > Primates > Lemuridae > Eulemur > Eulemur rufifrons. The sequence continues at coordinate 33,251,423 of NC_091010.1, read as the reverse complement.
TACCCAACACCTCATACTATTTTAATCAATTTTAAGTTAAGTATTATTTATTTGCATTACAAATTGCCTAACTCATAGAAAAGCAGGATATTGTCTAGTTTTAATAACATTTGAGAATCTATTTATTTTACCTATATTGAAATCACTAAGCATCTCCAGAAATAAATTTCTCTATACTAATACTTCAATCAGTTAAAATTACTTTACAAACATGAAAAGAAAAAAATAAATTTTGGTATTCACACATTTTAGTTTAGAATTGAAAGCCAATAGTATATGAATATAGATGAAACCTTTTAAAAAGGTAAAATTTCTTTACAACATCTTTCCTTTACTGTGAAGGTATAATTTGGAGAAAATCTTTTTTATTAATGTAATATCCCTATATTTCTTAAATACTCAAAAAGATATTCAATTGTTAATTTCTATCTTCTTTAAGTCACTATGTCAATTGATTTTGATTTTTGTTTAAATTTTTTGTTGTTCCCACAAAAATGAATACATTTGGCTTTTCCTCGACTTAAATTTATTTTTCCTTTGAATTGACTACATTGATTGCAAGGTTTATTGTCACATACAGATAATGTCTCCTTATGAAAAAGTCATAGACATATCATCATTTAAATGATTTCTAGGTCATGATATATTACTGACAAGGGTGAGTTGCAGCTGCTAAGCTATGAAGCATGTACTTCCTAACCGCTTTCATTATTTTCCTGACCCCAGAGATCTCTTTGTTTACAACCAAGCCATGAGATATTATGCTACAAATGACTGAGAATAGTAAGAGGGACCAAAATTCTGGGTGTTTTGGATAGAATCTCAGAGTGCCCACATGCTTCTCATTCAACAATGTGAGGAGTTCAGGTTTATAAAATATGTTCAGCAGAGTTTCCACTCTGGAAATAGATTCATGTTCATTAACTCATAGTAGAATGGTTATATATATATAAAACAAAAATATACACTTTACAATGGAAGTTGTGCAAATTTGGAACATTAGTCTATGATTTAACCACCATCTTAACCATGGCAACCACCTGTTAAGCATTTAATAAGATTCAGTGAAACTTGGAGTCTGATTTCAGCATCTAGAGTTTGCTTGCCCAACAGAAAGAATTCATTGGAGCTAATGTGTTAGAAAATGAGATTTTAACCCAACGATACTTGATCATCTAAAAATAATGCCTTTAAAGAGAAGTGAATAATCATGTCTGTTCAAGAGAATCTCTCCCTTAATGAATGCTAGTTAAACAATGTTAAAGATCTATTCTTCAATATTCCCCAAAACTCCATACAAATGGCACTTTACCATTTGTGTCTTACATATTTTATAAAATTACATAATTTCTTTACATTAGAGATTGCTGACACCAATCTATTATTAACACTAATCTATTATTAGCAACACTTTTATAAACAATCTTCCACTTCATGGATGGTTAATTCTATCCCTGAAATATATCCTAGAAGTTTCTAGTTTCACAATTTTCCCAGAATCTGTCAATACAACCCATGTAGAACATATGGCACCTCTACACAGCCTAAAGTATTATTTTCTTATAATTTTACTCCAAATACTAATAATTCTTCTTCTGCTTTTTCCCCTCAAGTTCAGAAGTACATTATGAAGGGCCTAATAGAAGGTTTTACCCAGGGATATTGCAAGAAATTCAAATATAAATGTTCTAAACCAAGTTTTGCTTCTATTCCTCTAAACTTCTCTTCCCTACTTTCCTGGGATGGGGGTATGCCTACACAATGAGTGCATTGTGCACCGTTTGGGGAGTGGTAACACTTGAAGGTGCTGACTCGGGAAGCGGGGGTGGGGAAGGGAGGGATATATACCTACATGATGGGTGCAATGCGCACGACCTGCGGAACAGACACGCCTGGAGCTCTGGCTTGGGGGGAAAGGTGGAACAGGAGCAACGTATGTAACCTGAAATTCTGTATCCCCCATAACAAGATGAAATAAAAAAATATATATATATACATTTTAAAAAGCTATAACCATCAAAAAAAAAAAAAAACTTATCCATAATTCCACCATCCAAAGATAGCCAGTGTAAACATCCTAATCTAAAACCTTCCAATTATTTTTTTGTTTGCACACACAGACACACATATATTCACAAAATTGATTCATAATACTATTTTGTAACCTGATTTTATTCCTTAATGAATGATCATAAATATCTTTTCTTGCCAATAAAGGTGTCTTTTAATATGTGTAAAAAAAAAAAAAAGATTTTAACTTTATTGCATGTTATAAGAAATTTCCAAATTAATTACAGATATTGATATGCAACTGGTATTTAAAATTCACAATTCTATTCCTCTTTTTACTCTATTTTTGAATAAAACTGCAATAACCATTTTTCATAATCTTATTCAGATTTTATAATACCACAGTACCATTTTGTGCTAGATTTCACTAGAATAGAATTGCTTTTAAAAACAATTAATGAGGGTTGCAGTACTTACACTAGATGAGAGCACTTCACATGCTAGTAATTCTGAATTTTTATGCTCTCTGCACCAATCAAATTACATGCCAACTTCTAATCCTAGCATTCTATACCCTCTGTACTACGAAACATGGTTTCTTTTCTAAACTTACTTGACATGATTCATCTTTGGACAGTACATTATATGGAATCTAGATTACTTCCAGGCTGTCATTTTTGTTGTTGTTGTTTTAGTCTATCCCATAGTTACTAGCTTTTGTTCACATTTCACCTCCCTTTTATTATCTACCATTTTACATGTTATGAAGAAATTCTATATGTCCACAAATGTCCATCTGAAGTGATTTATTTTTTCCTAAAAATGTTTTTGTTTAAAGCAATTTCTCCTTCCTCTGAAACAACCACGGGCTCTGAATATTCTCTAATACATTTATTGCATTATATTTCATTCATTAACATCATCTCTACTAATTCTATGATCTTCATAATCATTCATAACTTGATCAACTGCCCATATTACTTCCAATATAGCTCCATATGACTTACATGGCTTCTGTATTTGATACAAGTTTGTTGAAATATTGACATTTGTAAGATGGTAATATTCTTTATATATTCTCACAGTAAAGCATTATTATTCATAACTTTTCTGAGATCAAAATTTTATTTTTTCAAAATATCACATGTAAATTAGAAGTCTGATTCTCCAACTATTTGAGTCCTTTGCTTTTTTCCTATCTCTTACCTGATTCTTTAACCCTCCTATAGTCAGATTAAGTGCTTTCTTCCCATAGCCTTCCAGTAACTTTTGACAACATTTTAAAATGACAAGACAATCATTGTCTTCTACAGTCTAAAATTCACTTGATAGGATGTTTTTATTATAGAAATAAAGGGGGAAGCATATCCAGAAAATGTTACATTAAAGAAATGCAGGCAAATTTGATGAGTATTTGACAGGTACTTGCAAGGAAATTTCGCTAAGATTCAGAGAAAACGTTTACTATTTGGAGGTAATTACCTTACTGAAATGTTCCCTTTTTTAAGATGCTTACTTATTACCAGATGTTATGCCCCCATTGTTATCAGACCAGCTCTTATTTATTGCTCATCTAAAAAAGCTACAATTAACATTGACTGTTGAAAATAGACTTCCTTCTATTTTGCACAATAAATTTTGTAAAATATGCATTACTCTTTTCCTACCAATGCTCTCTGAAAATCAAAATAGTAATCTCTCATTTTAATAACAGTTAAGATGTTACAATAATAAACATTTAATATAAATATTGAAGCCACTGCTGGAACCCTAAGACAATGAATTGCTATAGGAGGCAAAGTTTGAAAACTCAGATAATAAATATAACAACTTATGCAGACAAAAATCAACATTTGCAATTCTTGTCTTGGAAAAGCGGGAGGGTCGGTACATATATGTGAAAAAATATTATCAGAGGATAAATCCAAGGTTGCTAGTAATAAAGAAGGCTATATCAATAAATAACTTAGTATTGAAATTGAGGCTTTAGATGTTAAGTTGGAAAGCAGAGAGGAGAGTAATATAAAATTTATGACCATAATGCCAGCTGTATATGAAAGATAAAATTATTGTGTAGAAATTAAACTTTATGTGGGCACTTTTTAACTGAGATCACAATTTAGTAACCACTAATTTACTTTTTTTTTTTTTTTTGCAATGCAGAAAAGGATTAATACCACTCACACTGCCACTGTGTAGAAAGGTTGTACATTTCCAACTTAAAAAAATATATAGGGAAATGCTTTTAGGCTACATAAGTGTAAGATATTAAATTTTAGTTCTCAAATAATAAAATTCATATATAAATAATTGCTACAAGAACTCATTAGCAATTTCATAAAATTTCAAGCCCAGCTATGTATGTACTTTTTTCTTTTTGCTTATATTCTTTCAGATGGTCAGAGGTAATTTATTGTAGAGCATTTCATTTTCCTAATGGAAAATATTGAAAAGTTAGGAGAAGGAAGAGTGGGAAAATGGCACATGGCATGGATAGACCTATAAAATGAGGTGGAAAACATGAAGATCCTTGCATAGTAATGCCATCCAGAAGCATTCACCGTGAAGGGATATTAAACAATCAGGATTATTTGGCCAATATATCTAAACTACTTTCTGGCATAACTCATTATAGTACAGAACCCAGGAATAGTCATGGTGGCAGTAGGCATGAAGGCTATATGTGGGCCCAACATCATGGCTTCCCTTAATCAAGAAAAAACACCTGCTGATATCCAATCATTCCAGCAAGAGAGATCAATTCAACTCTTCACTAGTACAAGTTGTGTTTTCTTTCCACACAGACTGCTATTGTTCTTACCAAGGTTCAGTAATATTCTTTTAAATAAACACTATGCATTGGCTCAGTTTCCAGAAACTTAAGTGATGATTTTTGTCATATTTATTTTGAGTTTTATTATTGCTGTTTGGAGACAGAATTTTCCAAGTTCCTCACAGAAATCCTGCTCTGTTTTTACATTTCAGAAAAAAATATTATTTTGAAACTACATTTTTATAAATGGCCAAACTATCAATCAAGTGTGAAAGCAAAATAGATTTTTTTCAGGTATTAACAGAAGAAATATTTTATTCACAAACTCTTCCTAAGCAAATTATTTGATGATGGAATCAAGAAACAAGAAAGGATTACATTTAGAAAGAAGACATAAGATAACAGTGAATCCAATCCAAGAGAGTTGGAGAAAAATCCCAGGATGAATTTGTGAAAGGGCTGGGAGAGTAACAAATCTAGACCAGAAATGAATGTGAGAGGCAGTAGTGTTCATGATATAGGAAGTGCTCTAAGAATAAGAAAGATTTGTGCAGAGAATTTAATATGACACATACTTGTAAAAATTGAGAGTATGCCAAAGGAAAATAGCACAAGAAAAAGAAAAACAAAAGCTGGGCACGGTGGCTCACGCCTGTAATCCTAGCCCTCTGGGAGGCCGAGGCGGGAAGACTGCTTGAGCTCAGAAGTTCGAGACTAGCCTGAGCAAGAACAAGACCCCATCTCTACTAAAAATAATAATAAAAAAAATTAGCCAGACAACTAAAAATAGAAACAAAAAATTAGCCGGGCATGGTGGTGCATGCCTGTAGTCCCAGCTACTTGGAAGGCTGAGGCAGGAGGATCGCTTGAGCCCAGGAGTTTGAGGTTGCTGTGAGCTAGGCTGATGCCCCAGCACTTGCCCCGGGCAACACAGTGAGACTCTGTCTCCAAAAAAAAAAAGAAAAAGAAAAAAAGAGAAACATATTTACAAAGTTAAGGATCAACAAAATTAAAAAAGAAGAGTACATACTATGATGTGTCATTTCACATTATAATGAAAATTCTTATCACAATAATATAATAATTTGTTGATTTTCAGTTTTGATAGTTAAATTATACACAAAATTAGAAAAGATAACCATCTATGTGAGATTTGGGGCATAGTATTGCATGAGAGTTATGATCATTATTCTCATGAATTTACAAAATGAATAATGAAGAAATTTATTTTATAATTATTAGAACAAAATGAATGCTTCAGGTATATTGCTTAGCAAAGGAAGTAATTAAAAATAGTAATATTTTGGGTGGAAGGGAGAGGGAAGTCGTGTAGGGAAATACGTAACAGAATTAAATCTACATTATCATAGTTTATCCATGGATAGTGTCTAAAATTCATAGATCAACAATCAAAAAAATTGCAGAATATACATTTAAAAAACTAAATTCAGTGTTCTAAGGAGTGGAACTAGGGATCAGGTGAAGTGTGGCAAAGGATTTTACTTCTCATCATAAGATTTTTGGTATTTGATTTTAAAGTATTAAATTTTCAAAAATGTGCACATATGCTTTAATAAAGGCATGAAAAGAGCAACAAAAAAATTAACTAAATTAAGAAGATACAGATCAACCAAGAAATGTATCAATGAATGTGCAAATTATGTTTCAGCTTAGCCTAGTGGTTAAGGGCACCGTGTTTCAAACCATGCTACCTATGAGGAGTCCAGGCTCTGCCACTTAGCTGTATGACTATATTCACATTATGTTAAATAAATTATTTCAGTTAGTGAGCAAAGAAAAGCAAACATATATGATTTAGAAAGAGAGAGTGAATAATTTAAAAGTAAAAGCTATTCAAACAAAGTATTATCACTAAAGAATTATTTTCCTTTCCTATGGTGATGTGTGCATAATCATTTACCCTATTTCTTCTACGAAGAGTTTTTGTGTCTATTTGTATTGAAAGATGTTTTCTAGTGATTTCTTTAGATTTCTTTAAGAGCTAATTCATAATAAGCCTAATCCCCCATGGCAACTTGTAACAATTTGTAGATGCTAATACAGTAATCTCTGTCAACAGGAGGTTAGGGGTTTCTGAAATAAAATTAGCACACTAATGATGACTAGCTTTTGGTTAGGCCTGTTAATAAAATGGATGTTCAGCGAGGTAGATGCTATTGCTAAATGTGCTCCCCTTGCTAACAATGATGCCGTGATGCCTTCTAAATTATAGGAATGCACCTAAGAGGATACTGGGATTAAGGGGTGGTAGAATAAAATAAGAAGAAACAATTAAAAGGGAGTTTCTGTTAAGTTTCTCAAATATACTGTGTGGTTTAGAACAATTCTACAAATATATTTAGATAATGTAATAAGTGGGAAGGATTAATTTTCTCATTAATAATTTCAGTTCAGATAACTGACTTTGCCAATGCAACTGAGCCAATGCTGCTGATATTCTGTGATCACATCTCATGGAGGCTTATAATAAAAGTGAAGTTGAATTGTAACACTCTTTTCCTATGACTTGGACATATTTTTATAGCTTCTGACATGTAATAAAAGCTCAGATGCAAATGCAATTCTATGCTTTTATAATAAATATGCTACTCATTAATCCTGAGCCATTGTCCTTGAAATAAAATTGGCACCTTTTGTCTTTTTCCCTCTAAAGACATCTTTCTTTGACCCTTCAGATAAATACACTCCTAATGAGCCTGCCTCACCAGTGCCCCAGACACATCCAGAGATATTGACATTTTGATGTAAAAACAGGTTATATTCACATTGCTCACATGCTGCAAACAATTATGCTCATATGTTCTACTGTATGGGGTTATTAAAGGATTCAAATGAATAAAATGTGTGAAAGCATTTTGAAAACCATGAACCATGTACACTATGAGGGATTATTATTAAATTATCCATTTTATTTTGCTGCTTTACAGAACTAATCCATCTTCCCCATACTGATGTTTGGGTACTGGTAAAAACAGAGAACTACTTTGCTTAAAAAGCTGCTGGCCAAGATTGAAGGAGAGGTTCACATTTTCAAACTTCAATTACTTATGGTAATAATCATGAAATAGCCTGAGACTTTCCTTTCAACTCATGATAAATATGCTCAAGAGAATGCATTGTGTCCTACCTCTTTGCTCACAGATCAGGAATAAAATGCATACGGGCAGTTTGACAGACATCTATTTGGGCTACAGAGATGCCCAAAACTACCAAACAATTCTGTACAATTTTTTTTCAATGGAGTAACTTAGGGCTACTCGCTTTTCAGAAATTATCTGTAAGGTATTTGCTGACAGTCTGTAGGAACTGTGGTTGCAGTCAGTGCTTCCTTTTACTGTACAGTGCTTTGCACAGTACTGGATAGACTGGTTTGAGGCCTCTACTTTTTGGGTGGTACAATATGCATGAGTGCTTTTTTGAGTGGCAATCACAAATTGCTCAAAAAGGGCAATATAAAAACCAGCTTTCAGATTTCAATAACTGAGGTCAGTTTGACATTTCAGGATGGTGGTCTTGTTGATGGTATGTCAGCATATTTTTGCATGATTTTAAATACTAAATAAGGCAGTCTGCAAACAGAAAGTAAAAGTTCAGCAAAAATAGAATTTCCTGCTTGACTAAAGAGGTGGATGAGGGCTTATACTTTCATTATCCTAGAGATTATTTAAACATTTGTTTTAATTAAGATGAGATGAATGAAAAATAGACAAAATAACATTTAAAAAATATATCAGCACTATGAAAGTATAGGAGACTTGAATCCACCTTGTGACTCATTTCCAGTGAGTCTTCTCAGTTCAGGAAACTATCTCTGTGTTATTGTATCTTCAAAACTGCCTTAAAAATAAGCATTTAAACACACCCTCTCTCCTGCAGCCCTCCCCCTTACTCTCCTTATTTAATAACCAGCTACTCTCCTTTATGACTCAAGGCCTTACTGTGTTGCTGGCATGATGCACAGTACCCCATGGCTCTGGCTACTTGGTACCAACTCTTCTGATTGTTCTAGTCCTGAGCACCCCCACTAGATTGACAGTCAGCAAAGTAGCATTATCTCTGGTGTTTTGATACACTTGGAAATTTTATCTAAGACAGTTAGTTAAAACTTTAATTATACAAAACAGTATTTTAATCACTTTGTAGTGTCATTTAAAGAAGAATGAAATTAAGACAATGTATCAAAGAGTTTGTGATGAGATAAGAATGCCCCATTTGATAGCAGTTAGTTCTTTTTTTGTTGTTTATTTTTGTTTGTTTGTTTTTTTAAAAAAAACTCAGAGGCAAGAAGCAGTTACTTTTTCATCATTTTTCTCATTTCCACCCCTGGTACCCAGAGAAGACAAGGTCTTTGTAGAGGAAGGGAGACAAACAACATTTGTTAGATCTGGAATTCTGCTATGTGATTTACTATAATTTCTATTACTTTTGCTGTTTGTTTAACAAGCCAAAAAAAGGAATGCAAAAACTAGGAGTTGAAAAGCCTACCTACACAAATAAGAAAGAACATACTCAATGTTAGAGAGACAGCAATCTACACTTACAAACTGAGCATTACAAAGCAGCTATATTAAACTGCACTTCCCTAATATTTGCACTGAATTACAAGTACAAATATTTGGGTTCCAGGTCTACCTGTTGTTAATTAGCTCGGAGTAAGTCACTTAATCACTCTAGGAATTGACACAATATACACATTTAATCTGTCAATAGGAGGTTGGAATGAATGAATTTCAAAGTTTTTTATAGCTGAGCAAAATAGTTGTTTTATTTTGAGCAAATATTCTCAAAAAAAAATGACTGATATTTAAACCAAGATCTCTCCAGTTTCTGAGTCCTCTCACTTTTAATAAGCCAGACATCATAATAATATAACATCTTTGATGTCAGTACAGAAATAGTATGATTGTGATTGGCTTCCAGCCTCTGCCCAAAATCTGTTGTCAAATAGAGGCTTGTTCTGTTAGGTGGGGCAAGAGGTTTTCATGGGGAGGAAGAGTGAGCACAAGAGTGATACTGCACCTCCACATTTCATTATCCTTAAGGCTCAATCTCTTTGGAAACAAGTGTATAAAATGGGAACCAACTAATGCGGAAATTCTTTTACTTTCTACCACTTTCTTCGACATCCCAGTCTGCCATTGGTATTGCCCCTACTGATACTTATCGGAGTATATGTACACTAGCAGGTCGGGCCAAACAGAAGTTCTCCTGGACAGATTTGAATTTGCAATTGTATCCTCAAAATCTAGACCAGTTAGCTGTGACTCTCTCTCTTGTCATTTCATTATCCTCATAATCAAACATTCCTGCATTTTATGCAAATGAATTTTGGTTCCCACTGCCACAAGATGATAAGGTTTTACTGTAATTGTTTTGAGATGTACAAACTTTTTAATCAAGGAACATAGGTTTGATTTAAATCTTGGTAAAGTTGACAAGAGCTGGTTAGTGTATTGTAGCAAAGGCTGATTTATTTAACAATGTGAAAAAATGCAGCCTACTGGAAGCACGCAAGGTTTTGTAGAATTAGAATGCCCTGTTTCATTTAGGAGTCCATTATAAGAACCTTTTTCTGTTTCTCACTTTTGTTTTACTGCTTCTATTCTTGGTGCAAGCACACAAGCAGCCCTCCAAACAACTGTGATTTGGGGCTAACAAGAGAATTACCTATCACTAGCTACATTGGGCAATTAATTTTTCTAGGAAGAAGTGTCAAAAGGCTTTCAGAGAAGCATCAGTCAAGGGATAGTCTGGTATACTGTGTACCTTAAAATTATCCAGGATGTTTCTTATAATTTTGATTTCCTGGAACTCACTCTAGAACTGCTCATACAGAAACTGTGCAGGACCAAGGGAATATTTATTTTATATGAATTAACCACCGTCTCTGTTACCCGAGAAGTTGATAATCACTGCTCATTGGGGTGGGGGGGACCTCTTGATTTTAATTGAATTTATTTCTGTGTTGAGTGAGATTGTTGGTACTGTAATTTTTACCTACTGAACTTCAATTTTGAACACTAGAAATAGTCCCTTATGCTGAACTTTACACTCTGTAGAATTTTCACTTGTTTTCTGATGCATAGGCACTTTAATATTTCAGATTAAAAAATAACTGTAAATGTAATTCCAAACAATCGTATGTATTTTGTAAGAAAATGTGTTAGTGAGACAATGTTTGGCATAAATACTTTGGTGAAAGAGAAAAATATACAGGTGAAATCATAAAGAATTTGAATACAATTCTGTCATTTTAAATGAGAATTAGGAATAGCAGTAGTTATTATTTTATTTTTAAATGTATAATTTATAATTTTGTCCATTTAAAGTGATGACTGTGAAACACATACCAGTAATGATGTGCACTATTATCACATATATTTTGGTTTCTAAATTCCATTTTTAAATATAAGGATCTAGTACTTCTTAGAAAATTGGCTGAATTTAAGTCTAAGGCCAGAAACATACAAGATGGGCCTAAAACAGAACTTTCAGGCCAGAAAGCAAAATATCAAAGACTAATGGGTCATAACCAAAAAGATATGGTGGCAGATCAGAAAAGGATCCCACAGGGCAAAGATGTGATTATTCTTGTAATAAAAATAATCATATCTATAATTGATTCAGGCACAACAATTATCTAAAATTCCATTAGCTCAAAATTATATTTGAAAAAAGAAAACAAAAAATAATTTGGTGCTATTTGAAATAGCTAATGTACCAATATCTACTTCGAAAATTAATAAATTAGCAATACTGTGGGGATTAGGCTGTCACTACTTGAACCAGGTGATCAGTCACTAACCCTGGACTTTTAGTGCCTCATAATACAATGTAAAATGAAATAGCTAGAACCACCACATTATATTGTTACAAAAAAAAAGGCTAAGAAAATTTAAAATGAATGAAGTAACTATGGCAAATGTTGAATGTTCAATATTTATGAAAAGTCTATTTTAAAAGACATAAATAAAAATTTTTACTTGAATAGATTAAGGAGGTACAAGTGTTTTTGTTACATGGATGAATTGTATAATGCTGAAATCAGGGCTTTTAGTGTGCCCATCACCACAGTAGTGTACATTGTACCCAATAGGTAAATTTTTATCCCAATCCCCCTCCCACCTTCCCCCCTTCTTAGTTTCCAATGTCTATTATACCACTTTATGACTGTGTAAACCTATCATTTAGCTCCCACTTACAAGTGAGAACATGTGGTGTTTGTTTTGCCATTCCTGAGATAATTAGGATAATGTTCTCCAGTTCCATTCAAGTTGCTGCAAAAAACATTATTTCAATCCTTTTTAGAGCTGAGTAGTAATCCATGGTGTGTATATATATATATATATATATATGTGTGTGTGTGTGTGTGTGTGTGTGTTCATGTATATGTATGTAACATTTAATTTATCCACTCATCTATTGATGAGCATTCAAGTTGATTCTACATATTTGCTATTATGAATTATGCTACAGTAAACACTTGGGTGCAGGTATCTTTTTTTGTAAAGTGATTTCATTTTTTATGAGTAGATACCCAGTAGCAGGATTGCTGGATTGAATGGTAGGTCTACTTTTAGTTCTTTGAGGAATCTGCATATTGTTTCATGATGTATGTTTTTATTTTAACATAAGAATAATTATCAAATGCTTTGGTTCAATTTGTCTTTGTATGTTGAAATAATTTATAATTTAGACTATAGCTCTATTTAAAACACTATGGCTTATTTGATATAATTATGAATATGTGGCTCCAAACCAATTCCAAGTACATTTGTGCTCATAAATTTCCCAATTTATGAACATTTTAACCGCGATATTATGTTCTACTCCAAACTGATTATTTTATCACAAAAGTATTTTTCCTCAATATTGACTTTTAAATGAATTTATAATAGCATGTATAATTATGTCAGGTGTTTCACATTTGTTGGGATAAACTTCTAAAATCTTTATTTGTTTCCATGATTTGTATTAAAGCAATGAAATCCTTAACTGGAGATAACTTGAATTTGTATTACAAACATCTATTGACACTATTATAAATCAAGTATAATTTCAGTGTTTGGATTGTTCTTCTGCTAATGGTGCTAATATATTAAATGCTATCATTTCACTTAAATTTGAGCACAGGATAAACAGTAATTTTTTTTTTTCCCCTCAATAAAAAGTCAGGCTTCTCAGAGTAATAGGTAAACCTAGGCTTTGAAGCTGAATGTGTTTCCATTGCTTTCAAGCATAATCTTCTAATTTTCTTTCTTTTTTTTTTTTTTTTGAGACAGAGTCTCGCTCTGTTGCCCGGGCTAGAGTGAGTGCCATGGCGTCAGCCTAGCTCACAGCAACCTCAAACTCCTGGGCTGAAGCGATCCTACTGCCTCAGCCTCCCGAGTAGCTGGGACTACAGGCATGCGCCACCATGCCCGGCTAATTTTTTCTATATATATTTTTAGTTGGCCATATAATTTCTTTCTATTTTTAGTAGAGACGGGGTCTCACTCTTGCTCAGGCTGGTCTCGAACTCCTGAGCTCCAGTGATCCGCCCGCCTCGGCCTCCCAGAGTGCTAGGATTACAGGCGTGAGCCACCGCGCCCGGCCCTAATTTTCTTTACTTTAGAGGTAGATATTGAGGCTTCTTCAGCAGTTGTATCTTCTGATTTTCATGGTTTCTGTGCTATTACCCTAATCACTTTAGCCCTAATGATAGGTTTTAAATATCAATGAATATTTTATTCAAATTATACTTTAATTGCCACATTTTTGCGTATTTAAAATACAGTACCTGAGGTTTCATTTTTGACTTATTATTTCAAAAGGGTTTCTTGTAGAATAAAAATGTGTTCAAAAATTAAAACATAACCCCCACTGCAAGAATGTTCACCTAGTCTCTATAAACTCTGTGACAGAAATGTTCAGCCTATTTCTGAGTACATTTCATGTACACTTAATGTACAATTTCCCACATTTATTCTTAATGTGACCTACAAGAGATCTAGAATGGAGGGCATTTTGAGAGCTGCAGGATAACCCATGACAGCATTACCAAATGTTCAGGAAATGCCTAGCAGAGTTAACAGCATTGGATACTTCTCTAGCCGTCCTTCTGTACTCACCGTATATAATGTCCTTTGCAAGAAAAGAGTTATGCTGTGTCTACAACAGTTGTGGGAAAGAGAGTTGTTGCTATTAGCCATTTTTCATATTTAAGCATAGTAAATGACAACCATCTTCACTGAGCATGCTTAATTAGACAAAATCAGAAGCTGGAAGTACAAAGTGGAGGCCCTTGAAACCCCAAATTACTTTCATACATTTTTATTTATTTATTTTTTTTTTACCAATAACACATTTACTCAACCACAACACATTGTTAAAACATGGAAATTTAGGAGTTGCTAAATTGGATGGCATCCAAGACTATTGCTGTAATTGGGGCTCTCACAGACAAATGTCTTTTATTGAATTATTTATTATTAGTGGAAAAAAAAGTAAACTCCCTGAAGATATTTAATCAAACATGGGCACTTGATTACAAGGATACATAATGATCTCATAGGATTGAAAGTATTCAGAAAACGGAGTTGTACCTCCTGAGGGACTAGATCTAAGATGTGCTTTTCTTTGCCTATCTGGTCTTTTTAGTCTTTCATTATTTAGTAATACTCTACTGCTGGACCTTATGGGGGAGAAAAGAATAACAGTGGTAAAAGCTAAGGCTCTAAGGAAAGGATTGACTAGATAATGAAAAGCTTTATGAACTAAGTTTGGGTGTTTAGAGTTTAGGCAATGAGGAATTAAAGGAATGTAGGCAACATAATATCATAAGATTTATATGTTAGAAGATGACTGTGATGACAGAAAGAAAGTCTTCAGACTGTCTTTTTCCCTCTTAAAATTTCAAGAGAAGGAAAATATAAAACCTTTGAAAATTTCTTGTGCTTTACTAGCAGTTGCAGGCTTCCAGAACATGGTTTGCTTGTTGATAAAATGCATCTCAAGTGTATACATTAAGTATTCCTTTCAAACCAATCTCAGACACTAAAAAAAAAAAGTCCTTTGAATTGTACTTGTATTTCTCATTATGCTCCAGGTGCTCAAATTAGTGTGGAACAACTTCCTCTGTGAATAGTATTTTGGTTAGTACACCAGGGGAATACACCACAAGGCAATAAATGCAGATGTTTTCTGCGTGGAAGCTTCTCCTAAAGTAAGATCATATTATAATTTTGAGCAAATTTTTTCATTACTTTAAATATAAGCATTGTCAGAATACAAATAAAATGGCTTAATTTGTATAAATACTAAATTTTAAAGGCCCAAATATTAAGTATAAATGTATAGGTTTTTTTTCTTTTTAGTATTTTCTTTAGAATGTGTATTTCAATGTAGTATTTATGGAATATTTTTTATGTTTAAGGAACAATGATAAGTCATGTAGATCTGTGTGCCTAAGTCTTGTCTATAGATCAGTGACAGTCTGGCTCTTTTAGATTCTTCTCTAGAGCTTATTAAATACAATTTTCAAAACTCTCCTCTTCACGTCTGATTCAGTGAATCCAGGAACCATTTGCATGAGTATTATAAAGATGAATTGGGGAAATTCTGTATCTTCAAATATTTACAGGTTAGAAATGTTTCACATCAGCCCCTTGTATTCCATTCTCCCTGCTCCCCAAATATACAGTCATTTTTATTCCTGCCTTCACTATCAACGGAGCCTTCAAGACAGCAGTCCTCCTGCCCGTAGTTCAATTCTGTACTATCTATTCCTATGCATGATATAGTTCACAGAACTTTATATCAATTCCTATCAATTTTACCTCCTAATGAATCCAAATACTCCTCACTGCCTTGCCTACCACCACTCTCATCTAAGCTATACTTATCTCTTTAATAAACTATAGGTGTAGCTTCCTACTTAGCCTACCTCATTCATGCTGCCCTCGTTCCAATCTCTTCCTCATTATATGGATGTAGCCAACTTTTAATATGCAAATTGAATCATATCATCCCCAGCTCCCCTCCTTTCACATACACACATTTCCCCCTTAAACATTTCTTTCAATAGCTCTTCATTGCATTTAGGACAAAGTCAACCTTCCTTAAAAGAACTACACTGTCTACATATCCTAGCCAATATTACCTCTCCAACATCACCTCACACCAGGATTTCAGTTTCATTCTCTGCCCTACCCTTCTTTTATAGCTCTGGACTGTGGTTGGCAGAATAATGTCCCCAACCCAAGATGTCCACGTATTAATCCCTAGAACCTGTGAATATTTTGCATTACATAGTAAAAGGATATTAGGGTTGCAGATGCAATCATGTTGCCATTAAGTTAATTTTATGGTAAGAAGATGATCATAAGTTATCTTGTTGGCACCAATCTAATCATGAGTTATTAAAAGCAGAAGCAGCAAAGGCAGGAGGGTGAGTCATAGACAAGTGACTTTCCATTTTAACCAAGGAACATGGCTCCCTCTAAAGGCTGGGAACAGCTCCTAGCTTACAGCCAATAAGAAAATGGGTCCTTAATCCTATAACAAGGAACTGAATCATACGGATAACTTGAACGAGCGAGGAAATGGATTCTCACCTAGAGCCTCCAGAAGGAAACACAGACTGTCAGCACTTTGATTTTAACCCCATGAGACTGTGTTGTATTCTTCACCTACAGAACTGCAAGATAATTAATTCAGTTTGTTTTATGCCCCTAACTTTGTTGCAAATTATCGCAGTAGCAAGAGAAAGCTAATACATGTACCCAAGATTTTAGCACATGATGTTCTTCGCCTGGAATATGCTTTCCTCTCATCTTCACTTACTTCTATTAATTTGTCAGATTTCAACTTCAAAAATTTTACTCATCTACTTTTTCTATGAAAACTTCTCTCTCAGTTGGAAGGAATCCCTCCTACTTCTGAATAATTTGGGCAGCACTCTCCCCTTGCAGTTTTGTCCATGTAAATACCTCAGTGCTATTATTCATAGTAGATTGCAAATCCTGGAAAGCCAGATCTACAACTCAGTACTTTTCTGCATTTCCTCTTTCTAGCAGTGGATTTTAATTTTGTTTTCCTGTATTGAACTCCTGGTATCCTTTATCTAGTAAGAACCAGAAGAAAGGACAGTGTTCTTTTGGAAATAGATATTAAGGAGAAAAATATCCACCTGCTCTGCCCCAATCCTCCTCACTGAGCTGATCACTGGGCACTTCCTGGCACACTTGGAATTCAGGGAAGGCATTGAGAAGGAGAAACACTCTTGGGCCCATATATTAATAGAACCTCTATTCTTGCCACCATGGTTACTCTGTTATGAAGCCTGTTATGCAAGGATTGTGCAACTGCCTGGCTGTTTACTTTCTCTTTTCTGGTGAAGCCTCTGTGATCACTGAGCCAAGACACTAAAATCGACATACTTTTTCACCACTCCCATAAGGGCATCCAAATGATTCTTTCTTTTTAAGACTTTTTTGTAAACGGTTGTCTAAATTTGTTCCTTCAAGTCTCTCTCAACCAATAAAGCCACTTGCCACTTTCCAGGTTCCTATATGTTAATTAAGATGTTCTTTCTCCAGTCACTCTCTGTAACTCACTTGTATCTTCCAGACATAATCAAAACCAATCCTAAAAATGTCATTTCTTTATTAATGTCCCTATCTTATGTTATGACAATACTAAGTTTATGATGTGAAATTCTAGATATAGATATATGATTCATGTATTGATAGCATTCAGTGATTTTTAGGGCTGAATAGCATGCCAAGAGCTGTTATTCAAACAGTAAATATTTCTGTACTGTATGTGACCTGGCTATATTCTACAACTCTAGAAGCTTATGAAGTGACTCTCTTACTATGGTTCCCAGAGATTTCATACAGTGTCTTTATCCACTACAAATACCTTTAATAATATGTGATCTGCCAGATCATATATGAGCCAATAGGTAAGGTCACTTGTTTCACAGCCTGAACTTTCTGAAGAGGCTTCATTTGCTACGGACCTCACTCAACCTGATAGCCTACTGTGTAACCTTTCTGTGTAGGTGGGATGAGCATTCCCAAATGTGGCATATATCCAAAATCTAAAGTGGCCTGCTAAGAGCTTGTCTTTCTCTTAGTGCATTGAAGATACAAGATACAATAAACTGTCCTTTATTTGGAGGGGGTGTTCTAGCATGGTTCTGAAAATCTACTTATGAGAACAAACAATATGACTTTCCTCTGCAGGCAGAGGAGCCTAAAAAATCTTCACTAATGTGACTTGTCCTGAAACTTTGGAGGCTTATCTCTCACCTTCTGGAATGTGTGGGTCTTATCAGGGCAATCAGAGTACTTGTGTTTTCTACTTATCAGGTGCACTTATGTGGATACCAGATTATCTCTTTTGACAGAGATACAGTTAACAAAGAAATGGGGCAAAGCCATGAAATGAATTACTGACCTGTACAAGTTAATGTTGATTTATCTTCATTGTTCTATCACTTGAGAATTAAAAATAACATATTTGCTAGATAGTTTAACACATTACAAGTCCCAAAAGTTGTGTTGAGCTAGTCTAGTGAAAATACTGCATTGAGCCTAGGTACTGTGTGATTGGGACTAACAGTTAGTTAAGGTTACCGTGTCTCACTGCCATGCAACATGACCCATCTGGATTTCATAGGAACTAGGATGATGAATTAAACAGAGATAAGATTGGTGCCACTAATCTGGCTTCTTTTTAAATCATGTTGTATAACACTAATCTCTTCCAGTCTATACAGGATGAAGTATGGTTTCTAATTTACTTAGTTGGCTAGAGATGAGGGCAATTCCGTAGCTTTCAACTGACTGTCCTTTTTTAGTGTCCCTTGTTCCATAGATCTGGAAACCAATATAATGATTTTATATGGTGCTGACTATATTCTTGCTGATTATACACTCAGGGACCGGAGTAATAACTGGAGGGTGGCACAGGACACTTTGGTCTCACTGTGAGATGGATTTTTTAGATGGACTTTTTGCTTTGTATAAGCCTACTCAAACAGGGTCTATGATGATACCATGTATCTACTGGTATCAGTATCAGCTCAGAACCTGTATATAATAAGCCTTTGGCAGCTGTATATTTCTTTTTCTACAGGATTCAGTGTTCTGGCAAATGATCATGGGTCTCATTGACAAAAGGACTAATGGATTTACTACTGTATATACTTACTGTGACATTGCTGCAACTTTGCTTAAAATGAACAGGGCTCCCCTTCCATGGCTAGACTCTAGGTCTGAACAGGCTCAAGTCTCAAAACTGAAAGAAGTTTTGATTTTCTATTATGATGGATGTCATTGGTATTCTGTTTACCTACTTTGGAGGATATTCACATAATCTAATTCAAGCAATGCCCTTCTTAGCTGCCATCTATCTCACTCACAGGGCACTATAGGTTTATTAGAAAATGCCACAGACATTGTAGGTGAAGATCTGAATGCCATTCTGACCTTGCTACTCAATACAGTAATCATGTCACTTTGCCCTGGTCATTTAGGTACTGTCATCTGTCTTATACTATTTTGGAATGCTACTATTTTCATTAACAACAGTATCATTCCTTGAAAGCAACCTTATTTGCAGAAGAGTCATCATTGTTCTTATAAACAGTATCAGTAACCCCTCTGTTTAGTAAACTCTTTATTGCTTTGGTAAAGAGAGTGTCCCTTGGATCTTCCCAGAATTGGTGAAGGAAGGGGCATAAAGGTGGGGCACCAGTAGCTTCTGTTGCATTATTCTCTGTTCCTTCATCCACCATAGGATAAGATAAACTTCTCAATATTACTTTCTTCCTTATTTCATGAAAATAAGACTATGTCTTTAAACTTTATTTCTGAAAACTTTTTGTAAACAGACAACAAAATGGACAAAAATAATATTGG
Organism: Eulemur rufifrons; assembly: GCF_041146395.1. Lineage (NCBI taxonomy): Eukaryota > Metazoa > Chordata > Mammalia > Primates > Lemuridae > Eulemur > Eulemur rufifrons. Next base: position 33,231,710 of record NC_091010.1, on the reverse strand, counting down.
GAAGTTACAAAAGACAAGCATATACACAAACTTAAAAATAATATTTGTCACTAGTCTTCTTTTAAATGTAAAATCCCTGGTATGCCTGATTCACATATCTTGGATTCCAATTGCATCAGGAACAGATTTATAAAAAATTACTCAGATTTAGCCCTGGGGTAATTTGGTTGGCATAGTAACTAGATCCGGTGGGTTTCTGATTCTCCCATTTTCCACTTCGTAGATTTCCCCACAGCGTAGCTGCAATACTTTCTTTTAGAGTTACGTTAATCTGTTGTTATTTAGTCATTTCTATTATGCTTGCTACCCTCACACTCACACCCAAGGTCTGAACCTAGAAGGCAAGGCCAGAACAAAGTACCCTGTGTGGTTCTCTTCCCAAGAAAGTAATGATCGAAAGAAGGCTACACTATCATATTTATTTTGTAATAATATTGTTAGAGGCATATGTTTCTAATTGAAGTACTTAAGAGTAATGTGCCACATCTCCAGGAATCCTTCCACCCAAACAGTAATCAGTCTGCTCTACTTGCCCTTCACAAGTGGACTTTAATATTTCCAATAGCCTTTTCTCTATTCCAAGGAACTTCTTCCTCAGGTTAACCCATATTCCTACCAAATTGGTTTGTTTTCAATGTCTCCTGTTACCAATTCAAAGCAGAACGATTTTCTAGAAATTTACTACTGCAGCTATTCTGCCTAAAAACAGAAACTTTCTGTCATCACTAAGAGAAGAGTCTTATTACTAAAAGTACCATATGTCAACGTGAACTTTTCATTTGTTAAATTAAAAGATTATATTCCCCTTTGAACATTTGTGTAATTATTGAAGTCATCTGGCAAAAAGTGTTTATATCTTGATTATTAAACCAAAATAATAAGGTTTATTAGACTCCATATAGGATCACAAATTAATCCCATTTTGACCATCAGCTTTTATATCTGTGCTATTAGTGAGTCTAGACTGTTTATTTAAAACCCCAGCTTTCTCTTAGTCATTCAGTAGCAGGAATTAGTGTCCATCGAAGAGAATACATAAATATTTTGACTAAAATATTGAAATATAGTGCAGAAGGATAATAAAGAAATGATTTCCTTATAGCTGGCTATGATTTTCAAGAGTTTCTCTTCCAGAAATTTTTTTAAGATCTTGAAAGTTTTCGTATCCTACCTATGTGCTATTTACTTTTATAAGAACATCTTCATCCATAGGAGTGGACAAAACAAAATGTTGATGAGGAAATTACACTGAGTATATATATTTGTTGACCACATCTTATTTCCCAGCTTTCATAGATCTCATATCCTAATGCAGTCAGTATCATAACCAACATTTATACATAATTCAAATATGCCTAAACTCTTTGATATTACTAAGGATTTACCCTGGTCTGTCTCTCCATGGAGGGTGTGTAGTGCATAAGAAATGCCATGGGCTTTGCAATTTGACAGAACCATATTTGCATTTGGCTTGAACATTACCAATTTGTTTGAACTTCGGAAAATTGCATAACCATTTTGAGCTTCAAAAGTCTACTCTATAGAATGGTGGTAATACTTGATTTCATTTGATTGTTACGACAATTAAACACAAAGTTGATTAGAATAACAAGTTTATATTAAGATATATTTAACGGTAACTGCAACAGGTCTGTATTGCTGCTTAACAAATTACTGCAAACTTAGCAGTCTAAAGCAGCACAGATTTATTTTAAAATTACTTTGGGTCAAGAGTCTGGGCATGGCTTAACTGGGTCCTCTGTGCAAGATCTTACATGGCTGCAATCAATTTATCAGCCAGTTTGTGTCCTTATCTGAAGGCTTGACTTGGGAATAATCCATTTCCAAGCTCATATGGGTTGTTGACAGCAAGATGAAGGTTTATATAACTTAATGTATCACAGAAAAAAAATCATATCACTTTTGTTGTATTCTCTTGGTTAAATGCAAGTCACAAACACCTCCCACACTTAAGGGGAAGGAGCTATCACAAATGTATGAACACGAGAAGGCAGGAATCATAGGGTGTGCCTTTAGAGTTTTACTGTCACAGTAATTCTGTTATTATCTCTTCAAGTCCTAGATCTCTTAAGCTTTTAAAGCCTTTTTGGCAATGATTGCACAGAACCAGGATCATAGATTATTGCTCGTGAAATTTCTTTCACTGCTTCTGAATGAAAATGAATGAGTGTGAGTTTTGTTTTCCAGTAGGTTCTTATATGTAAAAACAATTTCTAATAGCTTATGAAGTATGACTTCAACTTCTTCCTCAAGATTTCAATACTAGAATAGCAAATTCTTCACTTCTGAAATTTAATCAGATGTTTTCTCTAGTTGCATATATGCTTCTTTTATCTAATTATAATCATTAAAATTAATATATCACATTAATCAAAGAACAGCTTAAGGGAAAATATAGATTTATTTAAATATAGATATATTTAATATATATTAAATATTATAGATTATGAAAATTATTATTAAAGATAAATAATTAAAGACTATAAAATATACATATTTCTCTCTATATATTTTGCCAGAAGACATATTGAAAATTGTATAACAGCATTGGTTATCAGATGAATACAAATTAAAAATCATGATGAAATATCACTATATACCCACAAAAAAGGTTAATATTTTTCTTAAAAAGATTGGTAATGTAAAGGCATAAAAAGATTATGGGACAACTAAACTGTCTTATATTGCTGAGGAGGGTATAAATGTGTAAAAATACATTAGAACATTTAAATAGTATCAGCTTAGGCTAAACATATATATATGCTATGACAAAGCAATCTCATTACTAGATGTAGAGCCAAGAAAAAAATAAGCATATATGCCTACCAAAAGACAAGTGAAACAATGTATTTTATAATTTTATTGATAATAACACCAAATGGGGATAATCCAATGAATATCAATGGGCAAATGGAAATATATATTGAGATATTATCATACAATGGAATAATAAACAACTAAAAAGAGCAAAATATTGATATGAACAACAGATGTGAATCTAAAAAATCATTATCCTAAGTGAATAAACCAGATAGAATAGAACAAATACTGATTTGTATGAAGTTTAAAATATGATTTTTTTTTCTGTTATACATTAAGTTATATAAATCTTCATCTTGCTGTCAATAACCCATGTGAGCTTGGAAATGGATTATTCCCAAGTCAAGCCTTCAGATAAGGACACAAACTGGCTGATAAATTGATTGCAGCCATGTGAGATCTTACACAGAGGACCCAGTTAAGCTGAACTCATGATAAATAGTATAAAATGGTGATAGATGCTTGAATGAATGTTTTCCTCTGAGGCAGGTAATAATTGGGAAGGGGCATGAGGCACTTTCCAGGGACCTGAACATCCTATATATTAATATGGATTTTTTTTACATGGGTCCATACATATACAAAATGTATTTAAGCTGTATACTTAAGAGTAACACAGTTTTTGCACTTTACAGTTTGTATGTTATATTCAATAAAAAAATAAAGGCAAGCACACAAACAGCTTCTTCTGCCTTATGTGGCTAAAGGAGTGTGGAGATGAGCCTTAGGTGTAGTAGCACAGAACTAGGCTCTTATAATGTCTTCTTTAAATAACCCTTTTTCCTACCTTGACTTTTGTTTCCAGATCTTAAATTGCATGAAGTCTGAAATCCTCTACTATTCTGCCTATGGACTAGGGAGTAGCTAAAGATGTTATAAAACCTTCTTAGTTTTAGCACTGTTAATATTCACAAAAGAGTTTAAGTTTGACAATTTTACTATTTTTACATTTTACTAAATGGTATATTTTACTCATGTACAATGTAGACACAAAATTTCCCTTACCCCATCTCATTTCACTCGCCCCAAAATATATAGGGAGAGATATATATTCTGATAGCTGACATTTTGGATAATCAGAGTCAATAATTACTAAATACTTCCCCCCCCATTTTAATACCATATTCTAGTAAAACTTCCTGATTATATTCTCTGCTCTATAAAAGAGGAAATTAGCTCTAGAAATCTACAATAAGATTGATACTTACATACCAGCATATCATGATAACCGACATAACTTATTGTACCATTGAAAGTGTTTCTCCAGTCCTCAGTTTATCAACTAGTAACTAAACCACATAATATAAATCAAAAGAGTATTTAGCTATAGAAATGTCTAATAATGAAGTCATATTTTGTGACACTCAATACAGAGAAATATTTAGCTATCTTACTCTTACACTCACATTATATTCTCCCTGTTTTAATTTCTGTGAAAATAATTGATATATTTTAAAAGTGTTGGCTTTAAATATTCTATATATTTATGCCTTTGATGGTTTGAGAATTCAATTAAAAGATTTGATTTTAAATACATTCTGAACAACAGTGGAATTTATCAGATATTTTATTTAATTCTTTGAAATTAAAATTTGTCACAAAAATTGAAATTGTAAAACAATGACAAATAATCATATTTCTTACCTCATAAAAACTTTTCAATGGCTCCTTACTGCTCTGGGGACAAAGTTCAAAGCACAGAAGTATGTGTTGTGTTTTCCCTTATATTAATATAATTGAGTCTCTGCTTCCATATCCAGCCTCAACTCACACTGTTCCCAAATACTACCACTATGTTTAGCCATTTTAATGTTTTCAATTTCTTAAATATAAGCTTTTCTGTTGCCTGTGGACATTTGGAAATTTTAATGATATTATAGTCCATTTTAGAAGATACATTTTTTTTGAAATATTGCAATTATATTACCACATAAGAGCCGTTTGAAAATAAGAGAGTTAAATTGTATTATGCAAGAGAATGGAGTAGAATCTAAGCACTACCATTTTCTCTAGCAATATGCCTGTTTTTGAAGAAACATTTTTTGTTATTTTTCAAACTTTTCACATAATGATAAAATACATGCAAAAGAAAAAATTACACATAAATGTCCTTCCATTGATCTATTACTATCATATAAAATATTTCATCAGTTTTAAATATATCTAATTTCTGATTATAATCTTACCTTTTTTCTTATTTAGTGAATAAATAAGTGAAGTAAAAGATAAAGATACAATATAGCTCTTTCACTGCCTAGCTGTGTGATCTTGGGTGAATGGGGTGGAAATGAAGATGTGTGTCATCTGATACTGTATTATAAGAAGTATTGCTGTGCCGTTGGTCTGTCTCTTGGATTATACGGTCTGGGAGATGCCCTTGACATGTCATGAGGACACTAAAATAGCCCTACAGAGAATTCCATGTGGCAGAATTGAGACAGCATTCAATGTCCATATGAAAGCGATGCTTGGAAATTGATCCTCACGTTTCAGTCAAGCATTGAAATGAATGCAGCCCAGCCAGGGAACATCTTGATTACAACCTCATTAGAAATCCTGAGTTAGAGCCACCCTGCTAGCCAGTTGCAAATTCCTTAAGCTACAGAAATTATGAAATAATAAATGCGTGCTCTTTTAAGCTACCTAGTTTTGGGGGAAGCTTTTACACAGCAAGTGATAATTAATTCAATATGCAAAACAAACAAAAACCCACAAATAAAACAAACATGGTTTACAATTCATATCATACACAAAACTTAAAAAGATCATTAAATTAAATGTAAAACTTAATAGAACTCTAAGAAGAAAATATAGAAAAAAATCTTTATGACCTTGGGTTAGGCCACCATTTCATAAGTAGGACTATGAGCAATAGTCCTTTTTCTCCCCCAAAACAAAGAAATGAAACATTGAAAAAAATCAAGAGATATTGTGCTTTAAAAGACATGCTTGAGTGAATCAAAAGGCCAAATATGGAAGATCTTTGCTGTTGCATATGTGAGTCTTGTAATGATACTATATAAAGACCTCTCAAAACTTAATAAGTTAATAAACAATCCAATAGAAATGATGAAAAGATTTTAACACACACTTCACTGAAGGAAATATATGTCACTAAAAGAAAGATATGGATGATAAGCACATGAAAAGATGCTTAATGCCATCTCACTAGAGAGATAAACATTAAAACCATAAAGAAATACTCCTATAAGAATATTTGTGTTGCTTAAAAACAAACAAAAAATGTGTCCATACCAAATGCTGGCAAGGATGCAGAGCAAAGAGAACTCTTCCACATTGCTGATGTGAAGCACAATGTAGTAATCACTATGTGAAAGAGTTTGGTAGTTTCTTATAAAGTTAAATACCGAATAAATGCAACCATTTGATCCAACAATTCATTCTCAAGGTATTTACCGAAGTAAAACAAAAGCTTTTGTTCATACAAAACCTGTAGGTAAATATTTATAGTGGCTTTCTTCATCATTGCAAAAGCTGGAAAAAATTGAAATGTCCCTCAACTGGAGAACGGATAAAGGTAGTATTTATGAAATCAGCAGTAAAAAGGAATGAACTATTGATGCATGCAACAATATGACTGAATCCCAAATGTATCATGCTAAGTAAAAGAAGGCACACTCAAAGCACTACATATTATATTATATTATATTATTCCACTTGTAAGCTATCATGGAATATGTACAATTTTTCAGTTTTGTGTATTATACTTAATATAAAAAAAGAAGTAAAAAAAATCAAATGGTTAATTTCTCAAGCATCATAAATATTTATTATAGATGAACTTATAACATATTAGAAAATGTTTACATTTAGAGGTCAAGTTTCATTTAGGCAATTATTTTTTATAACACTTCACCAAGTAGGCAGACCACAAAAAAGAATGTTTAAGAAAAATCTAGGAAACAGCTTTTTACTTATGCTTTTCTTCCAGTTTCCTGCATTTCAAAAACTTACATTTGTATCCTGGAGAACAATTTTGGCTCATCAAAGAATTAGGGTCAGATCAGATATAAATTGTCTCAGGATGTTCTGAATTCTAGTTTAGCTTTTTCCTAATTGTTATTCATTAATTTACAGTATGTATTAAAAAATAGTCACTTCAACCATTTATGAGATTCAAAGCAATGAAAATAAGACAGCGAAAATATCAGAGCTGTTGTTTGTTAGTCCTTATACTTTACACTTGTTAGTTCATTCATTCTTTTTTCTAGGTATTCATTCAGAATTACTACCTATTTAGAATCAAATTATTGTTGAAAGAGCTGTGATTTAAGGTGAATAAGATGCAGAAATTATCTTCACATAGCCTATGGGATAAAGGAAGAGAGAGGAAAACAAACCATATCCTATTCTGTTATTAATATATTATATATTATATTACATTGTACCACAGCATACTGTATTGCATTATATTACATTTCATTATTTTCTATTGTATTTTAAACAAAATTATGATAGATATGCATGTCTTTTAATGAAACTATAAAGGAATGTGAAAGTACTATATACATAGATGCCTTGATGAATTCAGTTGTATAAAATAAATCTGCTTTTATTATTTCCATAGTTTTTTGCTTAATCATAATAATCACAATGAATGGATTATACACATTTTGATATAATTGCAGATTTTATGGATAAAATGGGGTAAGACATTAAGATCACTTTGAGAAAAAATGTCAAAATCATATTAGTGTCACTAGAGTCATTTAACTCAAGTTATTATAAAACATAAACATGCTTGATAGATCTAAGTTTCATTACCAACTTAATTAGCTAGGATTTTATTCTGTAGGAGAAATGTCTTTAACTTTTCATTCTATAATAAGTAATTTTGCATCCATTCAATAGAAGAACTTTCATGATAGGTAAATGTAGGTTTGATACTGGTGAATGATTAATGATTTATTTTTTTATAATGCCACACTATTAAATTAATGAGATTATAGATAACCATTGAAAATGTCTTGGGGAAAAGGCCAATAGTGATACCCCAGAGACGCCAGATGTGATAGCCAGGAAGTGTAATGATGTCACATTTTTGTTGTTGAAGAGAGGTAACAGCTCAGTGTGTGTGGTGCATGTTAATCACTCCGCCATGGCCTCTCACCTGTCTCTATGATGACCAATCCTGGGAGGGAGCTGAAGAAAAATGAAATAAAGGTAAAACTATAAAGAGAAGGTATTTGATCAAACACTCCACATCTGTTAAGTTGGTCTGACTGACTGCAGGACTTGAGTTTGCATGGATTTTGGTATATGTGAGGGGTCCTAGAACAAAGCTCCTGTGTTTATTGAGGGATGACCATATGGTAAACAGTTATCAACTTTATATAAGAGGGAACTAAAACATTTCTCAAAAAGTCTACATAAAAATTTAAAAATTAAAAAAAAAAATTAAACTTGTTAACAACATTCTAAGCAGTACATTTTTCCCTGGGAGGAATAAGAAACACAGTGAAGAATAAGTGGATAATGGATATACTTAATCACAATGTTTAGGCCAATAGAACATCAGAGGCACTTTTTGATACTGAATGGATTGACTAGTCAGATGAAACTAATTACCTGAAAATTCAACTTTCCAGCACATTTTTAGTCTGTGAAGAACCAAGCAAAACTGAGGGACCCAGAAAATAAAATTAAAATTTCAGCAATAAAATAAACTGAAGCTAAAATAGCAATAATATATCTCAACACTGAGGCAGGAGGAACCAGAGGGCATCTTTTCTATAATTTATCACCAGAAGAGGCCTGGCTATTAGATATTGCCTTCTCTCTCTACTTCACAGCAACTTCTACCTCTGTATGTCTTCTTTCCTTTTTCTTTCTCAATGTCCTTGTTGCCACTGTAAATCTTGCCAAACAGAATTGGTGTGGATTTTGTTTTCAGACTGAATACTTTGGGAAATTATTCAAGCCTTCAATTACTAAGTCAGGAGAGAGATAAATTATGTATGTTTAATTTATCAAGTGGCAACTTTTGCCTTTCTTTTGTTCTAGTTGTACCATTTTTCACCTTACACATTAGTGTTCTCAGAATGAAATAGCTTATGAAATTGAAAGTTGGCTCATAACCAAAACACTCTATATTTTTGACAATTCTTTGTTGAGAAATATTACTTTTACAGATCAATGTCAAATGACTGAGCTCATAAGTGTTGTTTCCTAAAGCTTAAAAAAATCAATACTTATATCCTTCTGGATTTCTTAGTACAGTCACTGACAGCTGAGGTATTGTAAAGCAGGTGGTTATAAATTGCAAGTAGGCATTTAGAGCCACCAAGATCTCAATGTTAGTAACCCCACTGACCAGCAATTGTGCCAGCCTCTTATGGATGCCAAAGGTAAACCAACCAGACCACCTACCAGTAAAACAAATTAGAAAAATAAAAGGAATATGCCAAACTGACTTGTTAACATGAACTCTGGTTTAACATACATTTTAAAAATAGAGATTTTCTCTCCTCTGAATGTATGCATCCTATACTCTTGTTCACGGAATAACTGTCAAAACTTCTTTACATTGAGTCTAATGGACTAAATTAGAAAATGTGCCTGATTTCTAAATTACACATTTACCTTTTACCAAGACATCTGTTTCATCAGTAAAACTATGTCCTTATCTACACTATGTCCTGTAAAGAGATGTATGCACCGAAACACATAGAGATTTAAATGAAAATCAATTGCACCACATATTTGTGCTGTTAAAAGCACAGGTCATGTTGATTTAAGCCATTTAACTATTGATGGAAATTATAGCAGAAGACATAACAAGAAATTGAAATGAGGCATCTCATTATCTATCAGAGAAAAACAAAATATGTTCCATCTTTATTTGTGGCAAAATTACCTGTTTAGCTCCTTACATGCAGGAGACTAAAATATCACCATAAAGTAGATCTTAATGAAGACCTGGGATTATATCAATGGTCACCAGATTTCCCACTCCTACAAAACATCATGGTCACAAAAGAATTAATAGACCAGGATGACAACTTCCATGTCAATGTGTGAAAACCCTAGTGGCTTCTGGCATGGAACTTACAGGTACCACAATCTTTTTGTCTCTGTGCTCTGGTGTTTAATAAAAGTGTTCTCTTGATTCATGGAACTTATAGCATAAAAGATATCTGGAGAAATAAGGAATGTAGTCAATATATTCTTTGTTATCAAGTGTCATTCTTCAGTTATAGTTTCCTCATCTATAGAACTTAAATATTGAACATAACTTTTAGGTTTTTCCTCTATGGGGCATTCTCTATAATTACATCACAAATTCTAAGGATACTTCTATAAAGTGATGTGGCTAATGTTGTGATTTATTCTACTTATTTGGATCTTTTTGTCTCAGTAGTGCTGAAAAGTTTGTCCTAATAAGGTATTCATTGCTTCTCAAGTTATCAGTGCTCTGTGGGATCCAGTAGTTGGAAAAGAAGGAATGGAATCATCAAGAATAACTTTGGGGCTTTATTTTTGACTTTTTTTTGACCTTGCAGCAGATAATACTCCTTTAAAAATAGGAATAATAATGCTTAAATGTCAGTACCTACTGATCCTATTAAATAAGGTATTCAGGGGTCTTAATCTATTTGTGTTGCTATAAAGGAATTCCTGAGGCTAGGTCATTTATAAAGCAAAAAGGCTTATTTGCCTCATGGTTTTGTAGGCTGTACAACAAGCATGGTGCCAGCATCTACTTCTGGTGAGGGCTTCAGGATGCTTCCACTCATGGTGGACGGTGAAGAGGAGCTGTCATGTGCAGGGATCTCATGATGAGAAAGAGAGAAAGCAAGAGAGAGGAGAAGATGGTGCCAGGCTCTTTTAAAGAACCAACTCTCATGGGAATTAATGGAGCCAGAACTCACTCGTTACTGTGAGGATGGCACCAAGCCCTTTGTAAGGAACCTGTCCTCATGACCCAAACACCTTCCACTAGACCCAACCTCCAACACTGGGTATCAAATTTCAGCAAGGGGTTTGGGTAGGCAAACATCCAAACTGTAGCTCCAAGGTTATGCTACAGATATGTTGAGATTATACCCATTGTACATTTTTACCTTAATGTCTATACTTTGGGGTTTGTGGTAAATATAATAAATTGTAGTTAATAGCCTATGAGGACAGAGAAGTTTTCCTTTTGCATCAGTTGCCTACAATAAGCAAAAAAAAAGTGCATGGGTTTTTTTAGTTAGACATAAATGAACTTTAAAGGTGATCTGAAATATAGGTTCTTTTTTAACATAAGGATTTAAGGCTTTTTCTTTTTCTGAATGTGTGATTAAAAGTAAGATTACAATTCAATAGAGTCTTCTAAATATGTCTTATCTTCCTTAACCATTGTGTCCTTATGTCAGTAGAGTGCCTGTATTACCTGGCAGAGAAGAATACGTTTTCCTTCTTTTCATGTAATAAAACAGAGAAATTTGGGAGCTTTGAAAAGCCTAGAATTGTGGTGTATTATTTAAAAACATACACTTTCATTCAAACTGAATCTGTAAAGATCCTGGCTCCATCTCTCAGCAATCCCTCTGAGAGTCAGTATTCTTATTTATGAAGTGGGGACAATAAGAATACCTTCCATAAAAAGTTTACTTTTATGACTGAATGCATTAACGTAGGCAAAAGCCTTAAAACCACATCTGGCACAAAATAAATTATCTCTAACAACTATCTTATACTAAAATGCAAGAAAAGTTTGAAACATTTAAACAAACCAGGAAAGTCACATATTTGTGTTTGCTATTAATGGCTTGAAACAATGAAAAGTACTTAATTTGAAATCATCAAATGACAACAGATACGCAAACTAGTCTTTTATAAGTGTGTTATTTTATCTGTCTTCTATTGGACAAAAGGATGTTCTGAGTGAGCCTAAGTTAAGATACAGAGTTAGGTTCCTAATTTTTTTTTTTTTTTTTTTGAAAATATAATGGTTGTGAGGGGAACTTAATTATCTACTACACTATGCAGGCTATTTTTGATTTCAGAGGAAGAGAGAAGGGTCTGGTTTCTTTAAAGACTTCACAGGACTCAAGGCACAAGTAGCATTCTCTTCAGTGTCTAGGTGAGAGGGTGTGAGAGGTAACTTTGGGAACAGGCCATCACTCACAGGCCTGACAACTTGACAGAAGGCTGGGAGCTGTGCAAGCTTCAGGAGACATGGCTAGTGACATTCAAATCTGAAGCACTGTCAACAATGGCTACGATGAAACTCTCCCAAGCAGCTTGCCACATAGAGAGATGTGACAAGGATGAGATGAAGTAAAGAGAAGAATAAAAAAAGATGAAAGATACTGGGTAATAACTACCCCCCACCAAACACACACACGTGGTTGGTGAGCAGTATGAGATATGCCTTGGAACCCGCTCCAAATCACTGGAGGCTTTAGAAAGTAAGCACCTTGCAGAGCAGCTGGCTGTTCCTAAGGCCTCATTTGAATTCACAGACCTGGGAATCTTACCTCTGCCTACATCTTTGTTTAGTGATTACCGACTCCACAAAGGATGCTGCAATTTTGAACAACAAACAACAAAAAGCTTTCTAAAGTCTGTCAGAGGCAAATGGTAAATGCACTGGTTGATGCTGTGACATACTAACCATTTTTGTCGACTACTGAATCTTCAGGAATAATTAATAATTGTCTTGTCCATTGATGGTTTTAAGTCATTCCTTAGTAATCTTTTCCATAAATTCTCAGCACGCAGAAAATGATAATTTTTCTTTTCTAATGTGCATTATTAATCCATATTTAAAATTATAAAATGGTCTTACAAAACGTATTTATAAGCACACTCAGACACATGTAGATATTTTAAATAAAATATTCTCATACTATTAATATTTCTTTGCAATTTCTTTTCTTACTTAAGTGTAATAAACATCATCTGGAAGAAGAGGTATACATTTAATATTGCTTTTTAAACCTACATGTTGTTTCATAGTGTTATGTTGAAGGTCAGTAAGCATTTTCCAACTTGTATATATTTTGGCTCTTCCTATCCTGTATCCTATAATACCTATCCTGGTATTATATTTTTATAAACTGGATCTTCTCCTCTATTATCTTCCCAGAAAAACATCTGCTGGGGCAAAGAATAGGGGATTTTAAACACTAACAAATTTTCCCAGATATTTTTTCTATTGGGCTGTTTGACACATTCTCATAAATTTGTAAGAGTTCTTTGTTTATTATGGTGTTTTATCTTTTAGAACTCTTAGTTTTAAGAAACAATTAATTCAGGCTGAGTTAAACACCAACAACAATAAACATTATTAAAGTATACTGGATAGTTCAGCAGATCATTGAGGGGCAAAATAGTAAGGGAAAAAACAGACCAAATCATTTCATTTCACAGAATTATAACCAGTAAGATAGTTACCAAAAAAAGAAAAAATAGCTATCTGTCCCTTGCACATTAGGTGACTAGCTTTGTAGTTAAAGTTTGAAAGTGGTTTGGATATATCTGATTGGGGAGCTTAGGTGACATGCTTGGGTCATCATTGCGAGAGAGGCTGAAAAACAAGTATAGAACATTTCTAATTCCTACAGTTTGTCACCTTGTAGATAATTGGGAAAGAACTTTCCAGGCAGGAACAACCACCATTGCAATGACCTAGAGGAAACAGCATGCCTGGCCTGTCTGCCATCCAGCAAGCTGGGCTAGGCAAGGGGAAGTGTAAGCAAAGGATCAGAAATGGAACAAAGGCCAGGTGAAATAGGACTTAGGAGATCACAGTAGGTACTTTGGATTTTCTCTGAGACATAGAAGCACAGGAGGACTTCAAGCACAGAAATAAAACTAATTGACTTACATTTCCAAATGTTTATTCTGACTCCCGTGTTGAAAATAGACTGAAAGGAACAAGACAGAAAGTAGAGATGCAGACAGAAGATTCAGATGATTGGTAAAGGTACCCAAGTGACAGGAGAAGTAGCTTTAATCAGAGAAGCAACAGGGGACCTGCTGACAAATGGAGGGGTTGTGGCTGTGATTGGAGGGTAGAGCCAATATTACTTCCTAATGAATTAAATGTGTGTGTAAGGAAAGAAACATGAGTTAGAGATAACTTCAAATTTTCTGCCTGAACAAACAGAAAGAGTTGCCATCTGTTGGGATAGGTGAAACTATATAGGTGGATCAGGTTTAGGTGTATGTGAGTAGTGGGAAGCCAGAAATTCAGGTTTTGGAACTTTTAATTTTGAAATGTACATTGGATATTCAAGTAGAAGTGATAACAGGAGTTGGAAGGTCAAGAAAGTGGCCTGAGACGAGACAAATCTCTGAGTTACTTTCAAGGGTTTTAAAGCCATGATAATGAATGAGGTCATCAAAAGCAGTAGCATGGAAACAGAAGAGATGTCCAAGGCCAAATACCTGGAATACATCAATGTACACAACTTGGGGGCAAGCAGAGAAACTGCCAAAGCAGATTGAGAAGGAATGACAAGCAAAACAGGTAAAAAATCAAAAGCATGTGATATCCAGCTCTAGGAAGCACAATGGCAATTTAATGCAAATCAAAAATGTGTCCGTTCCTCATGGCACAGTACTGCCATCTGCTGGAAACGATTTGTAAAAACTATATTAAGACTATGGCCCCAAGGTAAATGTTCCTCATGTGCTAAGCTGTAAGCAATGGGGAAAGTGTGTCAAATAGGTTAAGGCTTGTAAGTATTGAGAACTAATTATAGATTTAGTAAATTGAAGGACGTGGTGTCCTTGACAAATGTAGTTTTGAAGTCATACAAATGAAAGTTTAATTACTGTGGATTTAAAAGAAAATGAAAGGAACGAATTGTATACTTATTATGTAACTTTTAAGTTATGCAAAGGATTGCATAACTTATTGTTGACTATAGTAACTTTGTTATGCCATCACATATTTTTCTTTCTATCTAACTATCCAACTACATTTTTGCACTCATTAGCCAAAATAACTAAAAGAGTGGCATTGGAATATTCCTGATATAAAGAAATGATAAATCCTAGGAGGTAATGGATACTCCGATTACTCTGGTTTGATCATTACACATTGTATGCCTGTATCAAAACATCATATGTACCCAATAAATATATACAACTGTTATATAGCCATAATAATTAAAAATAAAAACTAAAAAAATGTTAAAAATTGTAGATACAACCCTTGACAATTCTGTCAAAGAATTCTGTTGGAAGGGGAGGCAAAGTATCTGACAGGGAAGTTGCTTCAGTAGAGCAGAGTGGAAAAATTGGTGATGAAGGGGAAAGGAGGAAAAATTAAGGCAGTGATATTCTGTCATAAATGAGAGAGAATGGGATCTAAGGCACTAATGAAGGAATTGGCTTTAGAGAGAGGAAAATATAGTTCATGCATAGGAAATGCTGAAAAGCAGAGCATGTGGGTAAAGATGCCAGAAGGAGGGTAGATGTGGTGATTAAAGCCCATGAACATTTTCTTCTTTCCATAGGATAATAAGCAGCAAGGTTAGCAGAAGCAAGTGAGGAAGAGAAAGGAGATTCAAGAGCTCTCTGGCTAGCATCGTCTCACTGTTACTATTGCTATGGGAACTACGAGGATCTCAAAAGTGTCCACCTGTATCTTGGAGAATACATTTTTCTAGTGAATACTTAAAGGGACTATCCTAGGCAATATTATTTAGGAGAAAATGCTAGTATTTAGTAATTCTCTATCCTCACAGGACTATCCCTTCTACTCATATACTGATGGATGATCATTTCTTCTGAGTACCAACCAACAGGTTTGCATCACTCTCTGACCTTGGACAGTGCCACACGTTCCCAACCTGGTTTCCTCTCCCTATTGAAGAGACTTATTATAATTCAATCTCCAAACTTTGTCAACGGAGTAGGTGACAATATAGTCGTATGATAGAATAATGACTGTGCACTTGCAATACGTATGTAAGAGTGTGACTTGTACCTCATCTGTGCTGACACCCAGTGCAATTCTCAAACTCAGGCCAAACTTCCATCATCCTCACAACCCTACTTGTTTTCGTCTGTTTTCTTTTCTTATAACAGAATATATAAAACTGGGTAATTTATAAAGAAAAGAAATTTATTTCTAAAAGTTATGGAAGTTGAGAAGTCCAAAGTTGCAGGGCCTCATCTTGTGAGGTCCTTCTTGCTGTTGGGGATTCTATACAGAGTCCCGAGGCAGCCAGGCAGCGCAGGACATCAAAAGGCGAGAGTCTGAATGTGCTAATGTGCTCTGTTTGTTCTACTGTCCTGATAACCTATTAATCCATCAATTGTTTATCTATTCACGAAGGCAGAGACCTTTTAAAAGCCCCATCTCCCAATACTGCCATATTAGGGATTAAGTTTCTACATGACTTTTGGAGGGGACAAATATTCAAATCATAGCACTATTCTTCCCCATTTCCTGACCAAGTCCTTTAGACTATAAATTACGTATTCCATTCTATGCCTTTCATATTTTCCTCTCCTCAGTTTTTGTCCAAGAGGGATATCTTTCATAGTTCCAAACAACGCTAACAGTCCCAACTGTTTTGCTTTATAAGATCAATATGGAAAATTATATGAAATAAATGACAAAAATATATATTAATATTAAACTATCAGATGCTAGTCAATATAGAACTTCCTGTCTCCATTGTTGCTGGGGTGACTAAAATTTCAGTTTAGTTTCTATATAACTTAAGCTTTGATTCCTGAATAGGTGATTTCCCCATTCTGAATACTATTACATTCAAGAAGCCTGTCAGAAAAGATATTTAAGGATAGTGATGGTTATTCCCTTGTCCAAGATAGACATTTTGCATTTCCAAGTTTCCAGACTAATTTACGAACTTGCTGCCTGTAATCATATTTTTCTTTGTTCTTCAGTTACAAAATTGAAGCAATATAAAGTTAAGCCATTATAACCAATCTTTGTCACCTTTTGCCTTTCCATCACCACTGAGCTATGTATACATACATGCATAGGAATGTATGCAAATAAATGGTTATTCCTGAATCTGAATAAATATAAGTTAATCACTTAAGAAAATATGGCCTCATTCCCCTCAGTTTGCATTTGAACTGGAATCAGAAATTCTTTCAAAAGGAAAATAAAATCACTAACAGAGCTGACAGTTGTTAAAATAAAGAGATATCAAGCAGAATAATCATAATGCTCAATTGTTAATATTATCAGTTACTTGTTACAAATGTATCAAGGTACAAGTTGGGCAATAGCACCTTCTGGATTGGCAACCAGGCTATTAGGATGCTATAATGGAGAATCATGATAAGAATAATGTTAGCATTTATAAGTGAAGAAATAAAGGATATATATTAACAGCTCTAGAGACAATTCAGGAAGAAAGAATTCAATTATGTGTGCTATGATAAATTTTAAGTGATATACACTTAGTAATATGAGGAAGCAAAAAGTAGTTGAAATGCAAAAAGATAGAAGGAGAACACTCACTTGAATCCCTATATTACATGGTTAAGTCCAGTACAATGACAAATTTCATTTTATAATATGATAGACATATAATACAGTGAACTCGAAGGACTCATTTCACTATTCAAGTGCCATTAAAAAGGCACTTTAAGATGTTTAGCAGGATCTGTTCTATTAAAACCATTACATTTTACCTTTGCTCTCACTTTGAAAAGAATGTGCTTTGTAGCTTTATGTGAGAAAACTACAATATCAAAGTGAGGACTCATAATACAGAATCACCTTATTAACTAATTGGGATTACCTAAAAATGGGTCTGCAAAAAGTAAACCTGGTAGTCAGTCAATGTGTATAACTAAGAGGAGAGTGAGATTATTTATCCAGTTAAATCAATGGTCAGTCAACTGAAGAGAAGAATTTGGGATTATATTTCAGAAGAAAAAATCAAACAATAATGGATTTCTGCTTCTACATGATGGTATAAACCTTCATGAATCACTTGCATAAAATATTTTTTCTTAAATTCCTGTCCACTAATTTCTAAGGAGAAAGAAAAAACATGACCAGATAGGAAGCATAATGCTATAAGAGCACAGACATAAAGATATCAAATGACATATCTTTCTCTAAATTGAGATTATTAACCATTCATTTTGCTGTTTGAAGATATGAAGATGACTCCTCTTTTCTCGTTTGATATATTTAATTCAGAATTCACTGATATAATTGTTTCTCAGGCTCAAGGTCAATGTATTAAGACCATGTTAGAACTTGAAAAGAAAGAAACAAAAGATAGCTGAACGTTTTCAGTTTTGGTATATTTATTATGGACAAAAAAAGTGAATCTCAAAGATACCTGTTTTTATGCTGTCTTAATGGGTTATCTAATGATGTTCTTAATGGAATATCTAATGATATTCTAGAAAACTGAGATAATCTCAAAGGATTCCATTAATACAAAGGTCAATGTACTAAGTTTAAATGAGGTGACGCGGTTATCTCAATTAAATTATACAATAGTTATAAGACTATAATCTGCAAACTGCTATCACAAAACTTTATGAATTACAGAGGATAGAAAAGGATAAAAGAATGCATAGAATCATAAAACTAGTTATATCTTATCACTTTCTCTTTAGTAGAAACAGCCAGTGTCTGCCTATTATAATATTTAATGACTAGCTGTCATAATCACAGCTTCTATCTTGTCATAAAGCTGTTTATCCTATTATAAACCTAGATTCTGGTTGATCAACCATTGGTCTCAGGGTAAGGGAATCAGTCTTATGTGTATTAAATGAAGCGTACAGTATGAAATTTAGCCTGAAGATCAAGCAATGTTGCAAGAAAATCTAACTATAAGTACAACTGACTTTGATGCCTTTATACAACACATTAATGCATCTTTGGTGTGGGCATGATTTGAGACAATGCTATTTTAGTACTTTAGTTCTATGTGGTTGAATGTTAAGAGATGATTTTTTTACAAAGAAAATCTAGGCCGGGCGCGGTGGCTCACGCCTGTAATCCTAGCACTCTGGGAGGCCGAGGTGGGCGGATCGTTTGAGCTCAGGAGTTCGAGACCAGCCTGAGCAAGAGCGAGACCCCATCTCTACTAAAAAATAGAAAGAAATTATATAGACAGCTAAAAAATATATATAGAAAAAATTAGCCGGGCATGGTGGCGCATGCCTGTAGTCCCAGCTACTCGGGAGGCTGAGACAGGAGGATCCTTTGAGCTCAGGAGTGTGAGGTTGCTGTGAGCTAGGCTGACGCCACGGCACTCACTCTAGCCTGGGCAACAGAGTGAGACTCTGTCTCAAAAAAAAAAAAAAAAAAAAAAAAAAAAAAACAAAGAAAATCTAGTCATATAAAAAATCTGGTATAAAAGAAAGATTTTAAATTTTAAAGAATTCAGAACTATAGTTAATAATACTGTTCGACTGTTCGTTTACTTGAAATTTGCTAAAATAGTAGATATTAAATGTCTCCACCACAACACTTACATGCACACACACACACACACACACAGGATGGTAACTGAGTGCCATGATGGCTGTGTTAATTTGACTGTGGTAATCATTTCACATTTCGTAATCATTTCACAATGTGATGATATATCAAACCATCACATTTTACACCCTGAATATATACATATTTTGTCATAGTTATTTACTATACCTCAATAAAAGTGGAAAAAGAAGTCAGATAACTGATTCCCCCCTCATTTATTTATTAAAAATTATCCAGCATTTATTGTATGCCATATATTCTATATCAGGAGCTGGTATTGTTCCTTAGTGGCTGAATGCCTGTAAATGAATGGCAAAATATCCTGAACCTCAGATTCCTCATATTTTAATTGGGTTAATAAGCCTGATTCAGCAAAATTTTGGAAGAGAAAAAAAGTAAGATAAATGTCAAACATATTCACCAAATAAAGACTATGTTTATGCTTTTGTCTTTACAATTTTAACTTTAAAACTTCCCATTTTACTATTGTATTTGTAGTCTTAATTGTTCTTGCCTCTCCGAGGCATTTCATAGTGATTCATCCATTCAGTTATTGAATAAATATTTTTTCAGTGTATAGCTTCTGCCTATGACTGGACTATATCATGCGACTACAACAGTGAATACTTCAGTTGTGTCTTCTACCTCCATAAATAGCTCTGCTTCAATTGCTCTCTAGCACCTCACTGTCCAAACTCAAACAGTTGGTTATGCATGAAATGTTGTAAAACTCATGTGTAAACACTGTAATCTGTCTTTTGATCAGAAAAATGATGTAAAAAAAATGAACAGAATCCTACGAAATCACTTCTTGCTCTTACACAGTTGCTACCCTCCCTCTCCCTGTCATCCTGACATCTGTTGGTATTTTACATCTACTTCTTTCAGTCAACATGATGTTTGTGAGATTCATTTATGTTGATATGGGTAGCAGTGGTTCTTTCATTCTTGTCACTGTAAAATATTCCATTGTGTAAATGTATCACAGGATATCTAGTTATTCAATTCTTGTCTAAACTTATAAAATGTATAATGCCAAGAGTGAACCCTAACATAAACTATGAACTTTAGTTAATAAAAATGTATCTGTAATGATCCATCAATTGTAACAAATGTATCACACTAATGCAAGTTGTTAATCGTGGAGAATGTGGAGGGTGAGAGAGGGTGTATGGGAACTCTGTAATTTCTGTTCAATCTTTCTGTAAACCTAAAATTGCTCTAAAACTAAAATCTATTAATTATCAAAAAACGTGAATGATCTATTGTTACCTGTATCAAGGTGGGTGAATCTAAAAGTAATTATGTTGAGTGCAAAAGACAGACAAAAAAGAGTAGATATTGTATGACTCCATGTATGTAAAATTCTACCAGTGGCAAAATATTCTACAGTATCAGAAATAGATTGAGAATTGCATAGAAATTGAGTGGGGGAGAGGAAAACAGATTACTAAATGCACAAGAAAACTTTGGGGAAATGGATATGTTCATTATTTTGAGTTTCATGGCATTTCCTCATGTGTCAGTATGTCAAAACTTTTCAAATAACATAAATTAGATATGTTTGGCTTATTTTATACCAATTATACATCAATGAAAAATATTTAAAATCATTTATCTTGCCTTTATATTTATACAGAGAAATTTTATTATTCTATATCAACTGTATGTGGTTTTTGGCATAGTATAAAGATATATAAGTACAATGTTTGTAATATTATTATTCATATGTAAAGTATAGATGGCATTGAATTTTCAATCTTCTATTTTTATTCTGTATCCTCTGGGCATTAACACAGAGAACTGCATATAAAATTAAGTATTTAAAAGTGAATCACTTCTAGTATAATATGAAATTTCAACAATGTGTTGTGACATGAACAAATATAAATGAAGTTGCCTCATATAGATTTATTTTTTCATTGAAACATTTTCATAGCATGAAGCACTTATTCAAAAGTTTTAACATATACAAGGGTATATGTAAAGCAAAATCATGAAATGGAGATCATATTGATGCTTACTGAAACATAAGTTAAAATATATTGAATTTTTTTTTTATTTTTTCCATGAAATTTAATTTCTAATTTTTTCATCTCAAGGGTGAGGTACAGCATAATTTCCAATGAATTTTCCAATATTTCAAGGAATCCATGGCCCCATATAACACGTTTACAGATCACTGAATTTAACCCTTAACTCAAACTTTGATTTTTTTTTTATTTCATTTTATTGTTATGGGGGATACAGAATTGCAGGTTACATACGTTGCCCATGTGCCGCCTTTCCCCTCAAGTCAGAGCTCCAGGCGTGTCTGTTCCCCAGGTAGTGCGCGTTGCACCCATCATGTAGGTATATATTCCTCCCTTCCCCACCGCCCAGTTCCCGAGTCAGCACCTTCAAGCGTTACCATTCCCCAAATGGTGCGCAATGCACTCATTGTGTAGGCATCCCATCCCCTCCCCACCCCCCACCTCAGTCTGATATCCTATTGGTGTCGTTCCCAGATGTGTATTTAGGTGATGACCAGGGAAACCAATTTTCTGGTGACTACACGTGATGCTTGTTTTTCCATTCTTGGGATACTTCACTTAATATAATGGGTTCCAACTCTCTCCAGGAGAACCAGAGAGATGTCGTATCTTCATCATTCCTTATAGCTGAGTAATATTCCATGGTATACATATACCACAGCTTACTAATCCAATCATGTATTGATGGGCATTTGGGTTGTTTCCACATCTTTGCTATTGTGAATTGTGCTGCTATAAACATTCGGGTACATGTGTCTTTGTTACAGAATGACCTTCTTTTCTTTTGGGTATATGCCCAGTAATGGGGTTGCTGGGTCAAATGGCAGGTCTACTTGAATCTGTTTAAGAAACCTCCATAATGCTTTCCACAGGGGTTGCACTAGTTTGCAGTCCCACCAGCAGTGTATGAGTGTTCCTGTCTCTCCACACCCACGCCAACATGTGTTGTTTTAGCTTTGCGCAGTGGCAGTATCGTAGCCAATGAGGTTTATCCGAGGCGCGATTATTGCTAATTGAATTATTATTTAGTTCTTCAAAAGTAACCTGCACGTGTTCCATTAAATTAACAATTTATATATTCCTTTTAAGATCTCCTTTTTAATAATTTGTTGATAGCTTTATACTGTTTTTTATGGGAAATACGATAAAAATAACCATATTATGTCAGAAATACATAGAATGTTTTGGTCCCTAGGTCATTTTCTGTAACTGTCCAAGTGTTTCAACACCTTTTAAAACCCTGGCAAATGAGCGAGGAATATAGAAATGTTCTCTAGGTTAACTGTGCTTATATCTTTATATACTTTGTTCTTTCCCATTTCAATCCTTCCCAATGACTTGTCTAAAATTGGTCTTCATATTGTCTTTTTTTTTTTTTTTTTTTTGTTGAGACAGAGTCTCACTTTGTTGCCCAGGCTAGAGTGAGTGCCGTGGCGTCAGCTTAGCTCACAGCAACCTCAGACTCCTGGGCTTAAGCGATCCTACTGCCTCAGCCTCCCGAGTAGCTGGGACTACAGGCATGCGCCACTATGCCCGGCTAATTTTTTCTATATAGATTTTTAGTTGTCCGTATAATGTCTTTCTATTTTTAGTAGAGACGGGGTCTCGCTCAGGCTGGTCTCGAACTCCTGACCTTGAGCAATCCACCCGCCTCGGCCTCCCAGAGTGCTAGGATTACAGGCGTGAGCCACCGCGCCCGGCCCATATTGTCTTTTATTAAAATTCTACGAGGTCTTATTACCTTTAAAAAGATCTTATTTCACAGTAAGTATGTTTTAGACATTTTGAGGGAAATAAAGCTCTAGGCGAAAGAAATAACACACTTCTTCCTTTCCCTAATGGGAAGTAGTTGAATATATACATTGCTGTATTCCGCTAAAAACATATTAGAATGTGCTTTTATTTACAATAAAAATGAAATAAGGCAGTGTTGTATTGGCAAGCTGTAATGGGAAATGTATTTGTCTCCCTGGGCAAATTGAAATGACAGGTATATTGAATTCAGTAACCCTGAGTAATTAAGGCTTTTCTTATAACCCTCATATTAGAGAATTCTACTTAATAAGTTAAATTATTTTCTGAGTGTTTGTTAATCTATCAAAAGGATTTATACATTTCACAAGGGGACTCAAGCTAAGCTGAAGATTTATAAACACCACCAATTCCCTAAAGAAGGAATTTTAAGCTTGTTTTTTTCCCCAAACCTAACTCTTTCATGAAAAAAAAAAAAAAAAAACAATATACAAAACAGATGAAAGTAGAGGGAAACTGGCTAAAGTGACACAGAGTGGCCCAAAGCTCACCTGATCCACAATACCTGATTATCACCTCCTGTTTACCTCCACAATTCCCTTAAACGTCCAAGGAGATGTCTGAATACCACTATTTTAGAATATTATGTTTTTAAGGTAGCCTAAAAGAACCTCTTCATTGAGATCTAATACATACACCACATTTGAAGGTTCGCTTGTATGTAAGATTCAAGCTCACCTGGTCCTGTGGATTGTACTATGGAAAAACAACTGATTCAAATGAAAGCTATCCATCTACTAGTCAAAAATCAATAAACCTCTTTCATTAAGAATTCTATTAATAATTGGGGTGGAGAATATGATAGCGATGTTTACTGAATGAGCAAAGCCATGTGACCTCAAGGAAGACAACATTGTCGAACCACATGCACACAGTGGGTGCGGGCTGAAAACTGGATATACAAAGAATACAAAAGTAGAGGGAAAAACTGCTGCCCTGGAATGAAAACAATGGATGAAAACCCACTGCCCTGATGCTGGACAGTTCTTCAGTTCTCTACTCAGCTTTCACTTTTTATTCTTGGATTCAACAGCATCCATTCTATGCCACAAACAACATTTTTACACATTTAACTTTAGTTATGTTTATTAAACTGATTTTGACTGAAGCAAAAGCAAACATTCCACTGAGTATGTCATTTATGAAATATTTTGGGAGAAATAAAGTAAAAATCATTAAGAGTTTTTCAGAGTAGTTTCTGAGATATTTGTAAAAGTAAGATTAAAAATTTTAGTAACGGCTCTGCAGCTTTCAAAATTAAGTGGCCAGATTTCTAATGAGGGTGAGAATTTCTAAGTCTCCTCCATCAGAATTTGCCATTTGCAAAATGTCCCATGCTGTACAGTTAATGATTGATGTTTGAGTAATATTCAGTTTGAAAGTTTATTTTGAATTTTTCCTCCCGAGGGGAAAATATTCTTAGCATTTTATTTTAAAATTATCTAAGCTTTCTTCTCTTTTCTATGTTCTAACTCAAAACATCCTAAAGCTTCTTTCTAAGCAATTTATATATTTGCCCCAGGAGTTCAACTAGTTCTAACCTCAGAGGATCACTTCATCAGAAAAGTTATGCAAAAGTAAAATGGAATATAGATTCATTCTGCTAAATTGTCATGTTGGACTTTGTGATAAATTTAATTACAGTGACATTCCCAAATTGAAATTAATTACAATTACAATTTTTTCTAGATATTTAAGTAAAAGTGAAACAAAAATATTAGACTAAATCTGGAGTTATGGCTATCAAAATAAATTACAATAAAAATAATTGAATATTGACCTAGGGAGTCATAGTATTTTGTTCAACAAAATGTGATTTTTGGTTATAACATAAGAATCATAAATTAATATTTAGAAGTAGTTGTTTCTTAAATAATAGGTTGATAAAAATAATAAATAGTTGAAAAATAAAGCTAAATAAGATGATTAAGTGTAGAAAATATATATTAAAAATGAAAATAAATCACCTTTGGAAACTAGTTTTATTTAAAATATCAGGAGTTCTAGAAAACTGTCCTTTTTCAGATCTACAGAATCATTATTACGTGACATGTTTTTCAAAATGCATTTGAAAGAGTATTAGGCTTTTAATAGGCATAATATTATTTAAGAATTAAGTATCAAACATTTC
This sequence comes from Eulemur rufifrons, assembly GCF_041146395.1. Lineage (NCBI taxonomy): Eukaryota > Metazoa > Chordata > Mammalia > Primates > Lemuridae > Eulemur > Eulemur rufifrons. The sequence goes on along the minus strand of NC_091010.1, from coordinate 33,206,434 downwards.
CTGAGAAAATAATTTTGAATACAAAACACAAACTAGAAATATTATTTTCTGAATTTATGTATGCATAAGCTACTTTCTTAGATTTTTAAAATATGCTCACTGATTTTCTTTGAATTTAGTCTGCTTGAAATTTCTAGAGTTATTCTGGTTCTTGAAGTTATTTTGTCCAGCACTTCATTTAATTTTGTGCATTACCTCTCAAGAAATACCCTTTACTTTTTTAAAAAGGTTAGATTATTTTGTATTGATTATAAATTTTAAGTCTTCAAAAAAGTTGCTACATTAGGTTCACAATAAAATCACCTGGGAGATATATATATATATATATATTTTTTTTTTTTTTTTAAATGAGTGCCTGGATTCCATCCACAGACTGATTTCTTTGTTCTTGGATATGGCCTGGATGTCACTCTACTCCCACTATCTGGGCTCAAGAATCAAACTCCAGGAAGAAGCACTGGAACTGACATATTTGGATACTGTTCAGTTCAATCATGTCCTTACTGATTTACTGCTTGCTGTGTTTGTCTCTGATAGAGGTGTGTTGAAGTCTTTAGCTATAATAGTGGACTCATCTATTTGTTCTTTACCCTCATGCATTTTGACAGTCTGTTAGGTACACACATATTAAAGATTGTTCTGTTTTCTTGAAAAATTAAATCTGTTATTACTATGCAATACCTCTTTGTAACCCTGACAACTTTTTTTCTTTGAAGTCTACTTTGTCTGAAATTAATATACTTACTCCAGCTTTTTAAATTAATATTCTGTTATATCTTCATCCAAGCTAACTCTCAAGCCTGTCCACACTGAGTGGCCAGCAATTAATCAATTACAGTTTAAAGTTTTCATCTCTGATACTGACTCCCATGGTAGTTTCTGTTTCTATGCTTCTCCACTAAACTCTGATTCTTTGTATTTTCCCATCTCTCTAATTTGGAGGGGGGGTTCAGTAGTTTGCTCTGTAACCTCAAACCTCTGATGGATCTAACAAGAGTTGTTGAGGATGAGAGCAATGACTTCCAAGCTTCTTAGGTGTTAGATGGAAAAACCGGTATGTTTTCAATTATGCTGCCACCCTTGTGGTGGTAGAATGATACTAGGATATTTGCACGCCCAGAACTGAAGTACTAGGGAAGAGAATTTCCCACAGGAAAGATGGTTGCTATTGCTAAAAAACAAAGCAAAATAAAAGGGTCAAACACAAAGTTTCCCCTGCTAGCCTCTCCTCCTGCCTCCGCAGTCCAGACACACAAGCCTTCCTTTAGTTTCAGTTTTGAGCACGTTGTATGCTCTTATCGTGAAGATCTTGCCTACTGTGTCTTTTCTGCTGAGAAAGTACCTATCCCCTCAATTACCTAGTCAGCACCAAATCATACTTCTGGTTGAAGGCGTTAGTACACCTCCAGAAGAAATTTTCCCTAAGGACAGCCTATACAATCAAGTGAGCCCTCTTCTTGGATCCCTCTAATACTCGATTACCCTTCCTTCACAGCATTATCGACAATGCATTACAGAAAAATTGGGCCAATGTGACTTTGCTCACCATCGAATTTCACCTGTGCTTAGTCCAGTGCCTGGCATGTAGCACATTCTCAACATATATTTGTTGAATGAATTAATAAATCCAAGTAAAATAATAGATGTTTTGAAAATTATCTAAGACTATTAAAAATCATTTAAATATAATTAAAATGAGGTAAAAAACTATAAATAAAAATTAATTTAATATGCATGCTGATGCTGCTGTTTTTAGAAAAACTTAACACAACGAATTACAAGATCCTTTCAATAATACAATTGAGGTTTATGAGATTTGAAGGAAGAAAAATCTATCTCAGCAATCTGTGAATGCTTTGTGGTTAAGTAAAAGGTAATCTTAGGAATAAACAAAAATAAATTAACATTGACAATGTCAGTTTACAGAAAGATAAAAAGTGATTATTTTAGATGAAAGAGGGATTATTAATAGGTGGGATAAGAAATAAAAAAGTAGTTTCATGTGGAAATGTCAAATATTATTATATTCATATGAAAAAGTAAACAAGCATTTCTGCAAATGAGTTCCCACCCCTGATGTGAGTCTTTATGTCATGCTACAGTTCAACTTGTTATTAATGTCTCAAAGACAGGAAAGATCAAATCCATCATTTTGTACTACTACACCAACCCCTCCTGTAGCTGTCTGAGAGAGTGTGATTTACAGCATGTAAGTTGTGCTGTGGTGCTTGACAAGGTGAGTGTGATTTCATTTAATATTTTATTTAAACCATATTGGATCTCCTCTTAGACAAGTATTTAATCTGCAAGTTTTCTCAGAATATAACATAGGGAACTTAATGAAAGAAAAAGTTGAATACTAAGATATTTTTGCATTATTTACATATTTGGAATTAAATCTTAACTATTCAAATATACACATTTATAACAGAGTCTAATAGTTTTCTACTTTAATTGTTTTAGACACCAGAAAAGTTTAGTACTAATAGATAATGTTTACCTTCCTGGTCACAACCCAAACAGAGAGTAAATTTCATCAGAGTTTAGAATGCTTGAAACCTGCATAGTTACAATAACCATTTTTGTTTTAACACTTTGTTCAATCAGTCAGTAAATCAATCAGATAGATTCACAAACGAAACTTTTCTGATTGGCTAGTAGTGATCTGTATTCATGCTATAGGTTCTGTCTAGCTCAAAGCAATACTATCAATAAATAAGTAGAATGCCTTCTATATTAGAAATTCAAACATTATTCTTCATGCTATTGTTTGTTTCTCCCCTATTCTCATCTGGGCTAGTTTACTCAGTACATTAACATAACCAAGACTTTATTTGATCCTCATGCAGGTCAAAGAATTGACTTTAAAAATCCATGACAATAAGCAAAACTTTAATAATTGACAGTTTCATAACACATTCTATTGGTCACAAAGGAAAGAAATAATCTGAAGAAAATAACAAAAAATATGTGTTAAATAGTAAAACCAATTCAAATCTTATTACATGATTAGGTCAGTAGGATTATATCTGTATTCATGGATCTATATTTTAAATAATATTTATACATTAATAAATATAACATTTATCCTTTGTGAGCCATTGCTACAGGTGCTGTGGTTACAGTGGTGAAAAGATCAAAGTCTCTGTATTAAAGATGTGTTCATTTTATCTGATCTTTTTCTGGAAGGAATTAGGGTGTCACAAATCATACACAAAACAAGATGTTATCTATTAAGTCTGAGCATTAAAAGAAAGAATAAGCATAGAAATATAAAATCTTAATAAAACAAGAAATATGAAAATGTTAGCATTGTGGTGGGCATTATTATTATTTACCAAGAAGCAGTTCTCTGCTACAGCCATGAACATGGGAGCATAGCCCTTGTCAGCCACAGAACAGAGAAATGAAGTCAAGGGATTGACTTTGGCCAACATAACATGGGTTCAGAGGTGTGTATTCCTTAAAGGTAAGCTGGCTCATTATCCTTCATCCTCTCTCTTACATTGACAGAATGATCAGGGAATGCTTATTAATTAAAGGTGCCACAAAAATCTAAGCCAACTAGAATACTGAGTTTGACGCATGAATTACACCTTCCCTAGAGGTTGTTGCCAACCTACAGTAAGCTTTGTGGGAGTAACAATACACATTTTCAGCCTATGTTAAATCAATGAAATTTTAGGGATCTTTGTTACTACTAACTAACCTAGTCTATTTTGAATAATACAAATATATTTATGAAAAGATCCTAAACCTGTCTATAAGATTTCAGTAGCTAGTAGAGTTAATTATTATGTAACCCATAGACCTTAAGATAAAAGAGATGTATCTCTCTGGAGATAACTATCTATATATTGTCTAAGGTCAGCAGAAATTATCCTGAAGATCATAACAAAAAGGGCATTATGTGATTTAGTAAATGAAAATAATAATAGTCACCAATATTTATTGCTTATTATATTTCAGAAACTGTGCTAAGAATTTTTTTAGTATTATTTTATTTAATCTACACAATAATCCCTTGAGGAATACATTACAATTATTAGCTTTAATTCATAGTTATTGAAAACAAGACACAGAGAAGTTAAGGATTTTGTCTAAGGTCAGGCAGCTAGCAGGGGTTAGCAAGGGTGTAATTAAGAAAACGTATATCTTTCTTATCTTAAGGCAAATTTGGAAAAGCAAATATCTAGGTTCCTGTTTTAATTAAGAAAAATATAAAATCTGAAATATGAGTCTCTCTTAAAGCAGGAAATCAACTTTAATTAAATTGAAACAATGTACAATATTTTGTTGTTCAGGCTCTGTATTATGAATTATTGTCTCTGCTGATAGCAAAAGCTAAGAATAGAAAATGTTTATGACCCAAGTTAGTAAATTGTGAATCTACCTACTAAATAATCTGGATAGACAGAGAAATGAAACTAAAATGTAATTTATCTTGATCAAATATATATGTAAGGAATATAAGAAAATTCTTATTGTTATAATTTTAATAAAATTGATAGGTACAACTGCAATAAACATTGTAAGTCAAAGCTTAATAAAAGTAATTGGCATGAGATGTTTTCATAGAAAACAGTGGCAATTCATATTATTTTTTAGTGTAAATTACATCATAATATATTATTTCTTTATTTCATTTTCCTTCAAAAGTTTAAAAGTTTTATTTTTTACTTTTGATAGTTATTACTTATCTCACTACCATTACTAATCTCTTTTGAGTGAAGTTTCTCAGGTAGATTAATTTTAAAAATTATGAGGAAACTAAAGTATTTGAGAAAGTTTTTTAAAGATAATAAAATAGTCATCTATGTTACAATAGATAATAAAAATGTGAATATAGATTGTTTTTACTCTCAGAGTACGTGTTCTTAGCAAATATTGTCTGAATGTTAATATATGACTTAGAATTCCCTGGGGGACAACATGTAGGAATACCAAAATTAATAAAAACATTAACTTATATGATATTTTTCCTAAGCATCAGGACACTCTCCAGTAGATTCAATAGAAATGAAACACCTTCAGATGTTTTGCTGAACAAAGCTTTCTGCAATATAGACTTATGGTGTAGGCTTACTGAGTCACTTCCTTTATTCCCCCTTGGTGCTGTGGGAGGCATTTATGAAAGAGCTAGTGACTCTAGTGACTGAGCTGTATTAGCCTGAGGATTTTAGTTTCTCTAGGAGAATCAAATTTACTTAAATATGGAGATTTAGAAGGTTTCCTTGCCTTATTAATAAAATACTAATACCACACAAGTTTTCAATATACCTGAACATTTCTATATTTACTGCGTGCTATTTAGTGATGCAAAAACACAGTTTGTCTTATATTGATCAAATTAAGATGCCATTTTTGTGTAGCAAAATCCTTTACTAAACACTAGCTGCAAATCAAGTGAAATTGCCTTGGCAAGAGGTAATCATACTGATCTGCCCTCCTATCCAACCCCCCAACTCCCAGCCCAGGAAGAATATTTGCTACAAATGTCCTTTTATAGGAGAATTTTGTCCTAGGGTGTAGAAAAGAAAAGGAAAAGGTCAGAAATAAATGCCTTGTCTGAAACTTAAATCCAATACCAGCACAAAGGCCTAAAAGGACAACTTTTTAGAGGGCCGTTTCGCATGAAACCATTTGCTGTGCTATCATAGATTTTAAGCTACTTTCATACATTATTTATGTATTGAGCTTCTACACTGAAGTTATTCAACTGCAAATGATATTTGCTGTATTGTACACTCCAGCACCTTGAACAGTTGCACTTAATTATCATTTAAATATATTAATAATTCATAAAAGGAATAGCATTTTTTTCAGTTGTCTACATTGGATGAAAGCTTTGTTTGGAAAAAAATAAATGGAAAAAGAAAATAATATATTAAAAATAAAAATTGCATATTAAATTTTTAGGGCAAATAAGCTGTAATCAGGTAAAGCAAATTTTAAGCACTGGAATGGACTTTCATAACCAAAATAACCATTTAAAGAAACATGAGTCAAGTCAGTGATTTGTTCCTTGAAAATAATGGAATATCTGTTGTGGATGATATATAAATTTCTGTTATTGAAAAATAAGTTTTTAATAGTTGAATTCATACATATTTTTTGTGCAAATAATAATGCCATTTTAAACTTATTTAGGGATTAGGGTTTTTTAAAATATGATTTTGTTAGTTCTTTAATTCCATTGAGGAAATAATTATGACATATGTAAACCATCGTAAAATTGGTATAGGATAGTATTCAGATTGCCCTCTAAAATATATTTGCATTTAATTTCAGATTGGATACAATTTAGCCAAACACTCAATATATTTACGAAAAGAGCACTACTGAGAGTTTATACAATGGGAAAAGTAGCAAAATATGCTGACAGAATTTTTCCACTCAAAACTGTATAATTTTTCATTCTATTTAATTTTTTCTTTAACTGATTTGATTTTTTTACCAGCCAGTGGTGGGGAAAATTACTAGAAGCATGACTATGGATATTATAAAGTACATAAACCATTTGGTACCAACTTTCTCAATTAAACCTTAAACTCTACATTGTTTGTAAACTTTAGTATGCCAGAATATTTTTTATTATTATTTCAACATATAATAAGGGTACAAATGTTTTTGCTTACATAAGTTTTTTTTTTCAATTTCAGAATATTATAGAGGTACACACGCTTTGGTTACATATATCACCTTTGCACTGCCAGAGTCAGAGCTACAAGCATGCCCATCCCCCAGGAAGTGTGCACTGCACCCATTAGGTGTGAATTTACCCATTCCTTCCCCCTCCCTTCCTGCCCAATGCCCTATGAATGTTACTTTCATACGTGCGTAGAAGTGTTGATCAATTAGTACCGATTTAATGGTGAGTACATGTGGTGCTTGTTTATCCATTCTTATGATACCAAAGCCAGGAAAGGACTCAACAAAGAAAAAAAAAAAAAGGAAACTACAGACCATATCCTTTATGACTATAGATGCAAAAATTCTCAGTAAAATCCTAGAAATCCAAATTCAGGTACTTATCAAAAAAAAATCCATCATGACCAAGTGGGCGTCATCCTAGAGATGCAGGGATGGTTCAACATATGCATATCTATAAATGTAATTCACCACGTAAGAAGTGAAAACAAAGACCATATGATCCTCTCAATAGACTCAGAAAAAGCATTGGACAAAATTCAGCACCCTTTTATGATAAGAACCTTAACAAAATAAACATAGATGGGACTTATCTCAAAATGATAAAAGCCATATATGATAAACTTATAGCCAACATCATACTGAACAAGGAAAAATTGAAAGTATTCCCTCTTAGAACTGGAACCAGACAAGGTTGCCCTCTGTCACCACTTCTATTCAACATAGTGCTGGAAGTCCTAGCCAGAGCAATCAGACAAGAGAAACAAATCAAGGGCATCCAAATGAGGGAAGAAGTTGTCAAACTATTGGTTTCTGCTGATGATATGGTCTTATATCTAGAAAACCCCAAAGATTCTGCCATGAAACTACTGGAATTGATAAACAAATGCAGCAAAGTCTCAGGTCACAAAATTAATTTATACAAATCAGTAGCATTTCTATATGCCAACAAAGTCAAACTGAGAACCAAATCAAGGACTCAATAATTTTCACAATAGCAACAACAACAACAAAAATACCTAGGAATATATTTAACTAAGGAGGTGAAAGACCTTTACAGGGAGCACTATGAAAAACTGAGGAAGGATTTAGCAGAGGACATAAACAGATGGAAAACCATACCATGGTCACAGGTCGTCAGAATCAACATTGTTAAAATGTTTATACTACCTAAAGTGATCTACAGATTCAAGGAAATCCCTACTAAAATACCAATATCATTTTTGGAGGTCTAGAAAAAATAGTTCTACGCTTCGTATGGAACCAGAGAAGATCCCGTATGGCAAAGCAACCTTAAGCAGAAAGAACAAGTTGGGGGGGCATCAATTTACCAGACTTCAAACTATACGGCAAGGCTATACTAACCAAAATAGCATCATACTGGCATAGGAACAGAGATATAGACCAATGGAACAGAACTGAGAACCCAGATATAAAATGATCCTCACATAGCCATCTGATCTTGACAAAGCAGACAAAAACATACACTGGGGAAAACAATCCTTATTCAATAAATGGTGCTGGGAAAATCGAATAGCCACATGTAGAAGACTGAAACAGAACTTCTCACCTCTCACAAAAATCAACTCACAATGGAAAATAGACTTAAACCTAAGGAATGAAGCCATCAGAAATCTAGAAGAAAATGTTGGAAAAACTCTTCTGGATATCAGCCTAGGCAACAACTTCATGAAAAAGACCCCAAAGGCAATCACGGCAACAATAAAAATAAATAAACGGGACCTGATCAAATTAAAAATCTTCTGCACAACCAAGAATCATTGATAATCTCCAGAAGCCTGGGAAAATATATACATGAAGATAGACATTAGTGTTACTCTCTCCTCGGACGAAAACACTTGGTAAGATTTATTTTTTCTTAGAAACAACATTGAAAGCAGTTGCCCTGCGTCTTTGCTCTGCGTCTTTGCCCCATTAGCCAATGCAATCTTGAGTTCTGCTCAATCTCTCTATTAATTCATGTAGGATGAATAAATACATTTCCTCAATATATAACTTATATTAAGAAAAATAAATATAATATATTGTAATGACCCAGCAAATATTGTGGTTGTATTATACTCATTTTACACTTGGGGAAAATTTAAGGCACATTTAAAATTTCTCCTGCTTTATTTTCTTAGAAGAATTACAGTGAAATAAATACTCTGTAAGTCCACATTATACTACATTACAGTTTTTGAGGAAAATACTTTTTTTAGTATTTGATGATTTTCAAACACAGTGTGCTGTTGTTTAGAGAAAGTGCATGCCTGAAAAGATTTTAAAATAAAATTTTTAGCACTGACCTAGATACTTGTTAGACACGAAAGCAAATGGTATTTATATATTTATTTGTAATAAACTATATTTTACATTTAAAAACCCATCAAGCCTTTTCTACAGGAAGCTGTTCTACCATTGTATAAGAAATTCTGGAGCCTTTATCTTACTTGATTGATTCTTGCCTTATTCAGACACTACTCATTTTCAAAACTGCACAAATACCACTTCTATAAGGAACCTCTGTAATATCAGCTCACATGGCTCTCATGTTCATCAGTATTATCTACATTTTTATTGTTCTGCATGGGCCTTTCCCTATAAAATGGGAGTAGAAACCTCAGAGTAAGGATTTGTCTCAACTCGTTTGTAAACTTCACAATGCATAGCATAGTGCTAGGCATGGGAAAAATAAAATATTTGTTATTGAAGTGGGTTCACATGCTTCCCACTTTAAGAAACATTCTTCTTTTATTGTACCTTTTGTTATTCAGGACCGAAGACTCACTCTTTCTCTCCTCCAGAGTTAAGGTCAGTAATAAAGCATATATATGAAAAATTTAAGGTACATGGGGAAACAAAGTATTTATAAAGGTCAAAACTGTGAAATCGATTTCACTTAACAGCTATTTGGTAGAAATACTAAACTGGAGTGTATGTTTTATATTTAAGGGCAAATTAAGTACTGGAGTAATGTCTTTCTTCCACACTTAATTGCAGAAAAACATGCATTAAAAATCTGGCTTGATCCAAAAGGCTGGCTTGCTCTTGACAAACACTACTGGGAGCTTGAGGGGAGGGAGACGGAGTGGGAGAGAATAGGCTACATCTACTTCCTGGGAGAACCATTTCTCGCCAAAAGACACCAGAAGAGAATCTGATTAACTGAGCATAGTATAGTCAAAGAAGAAGAGAATCAGTATCCTGTCATTGAGGACGATTAAACCTGATCACTAAGAAGATACAACTGAATAAATATCATGATCTGATCAATTAAACTGCTATTCCTTTTACACTGAAGAAAAGAGACAGACTGGAAATTTCTACCTCATCTCCCCCTCTCTACACAATGTATTAGAGTGGAATTTACTTTCTCAAATGGAAAGATGGTGCAGAAGATGATATCTTGCTTTCAAATCATCCACTTCATATTTAATGGTTCCATATGAACTTAAAGGCCAAGGTAGTACCTGAAGAGGTTTTTCATTTCTTTTTCCCGTGACTTATTGGGTTTTCTTCAATCATACCACATTTTTATATGTCAAATATATGATTGCATGGAGACATGTTGATCAATGTAGAATGCATTTCTCCTTTCAAATTTTACACAATCTTTATCCAAATCTTAGAATAGACATTTATGTAAAATGGAAGTCCTCAGAGAACCACTTTTAATTTGCTTCTCAAAAAGCCCATATTAAAATAATTACTTTATGTATAACTAACAAATAATTAGCTGTGAGGTTCACAAAAGAAAGATTTATGCTACTATGATAGGCATCATAGCAATAGTAATAAGTATATAGATCTATTTTGGGAAAATAACCAGCAAAACAGTAGTGAGTCTTCCAGTTGATGATCATGGATTGACTTTCCATTTATTTAGATCTTTAGTTTTCAGTGTACAAATCATATATATACATATATATATTTTGCTAAATTTATTTCTGTGTATTTTATTTTTGAAGTATTATGAATAGAATTCTTTTTGATTTTATTTTAGGATAGTTTGTTGCTAATATATAGAAATATAATTTATTTTGTATATTAATCTCATATTCTGAAACTTTGCTAAACTAATTTATTACAGTACTTTTTTTTGTAAATTCCTTAGGATTTTCTATATAGATAATTTTGTCATATATTAATATAAATAAAAACAATTTTACTTCTTTGTTTTCTATTGGGATTGCTTTACCATCGTACTCTTCATTGTACTGACTAGAACTCCCAGTAGCATACTGAGTGAAATTGGTGGGAGTGCACAACCTGGACATCCTTGGAAAATCATGACTAAATAAACTACGGTACTAATGTTTTACTCCTTTGAAATAATGTATGTGATTACTCAATGGAGATTGTGTTGGTGGGAATCTTTGTGTTGGTTAAGTCCTTTGTTACCTAATAGAGTAGATCACCATTTGGGGCACAATAATAATCAAATAAACCCCCTTCCAAAATGCTTTTCCTTTTTGAAACTTTTGTTCTCCTTCTTGTATGCATCTAGGCTTTCTTCTAGAGCTGTGGTCCCCAACCCCCAGGACATGGACACATGCCAGGGTGTGTGGCCTGTTAGGAACCAGGTGGCACAGCTACAGGGCGAGTGAGCAAGGGAAGCTTCTTCTGTATTTACAGCCACTCCCCAAAGCTGGCATCACTGCCTGAGCTCCACCTCCTGTCGGATCAGCAGTGGCATTAGATTCTCACAGGAGCCCAACCCTACTGAAAACTGCACATGAAAGTGATCTAGGTTGAGCGCTCCTTATGAGAATCTAATGCCTGATTATCTGAGGTGGAGCTGAGGCTGTGATGCTAGTGCTGGGGAGCAGCTGCAAATACAGATTATCATTAGCAGAGAGGTTTGACTGCACAATAAATGTAATGCACTTGAATCATCCTGAAACCATCCGGCCCCATCTGTGGAAATATTGTCTTCATGAAACCCATCCCTGGTGCCAAAATGGTTGGGGATCAATGTTTTAGATCCTTAATGCAGTGCAGCCGACATTTCATTGTCACTTGTTAGATTCATTGTACATATGGTTGTGAATTGGAATAGATACTACTTAATGGGAATTTCTAGCTATCACATACTTGTCACATTTTTTCTTGTTTACACTTGACTCATACTCAGTCCTGTGTATAAATGAATAAATATTCCTCTACTGTGCCAATTAAGCAGCAACAATTTAGTAGGTGATATTATTACACTAGTACATTGAGCAAAAGAAGTCAGGTTTGGGTTTTTTGTTTGTTTGTTTGTTTGTTTTTCTTTTACTTTTCAGGTTTTCTTTTTTTCCTAAGGTATGTCCTCCATTGAAAATGAGTTCTATTACTTTTCATCACTTGTATCCATCGCAATCATACTTTTCAAATCATACTTTTCAATCAATCCTTTTCAAAATTGTACTAACATTTATAATTATTGTCTTGAGAAGAAATATGGCATGATGGTTATAAGCATAGCTCTGATTCCAGAGTGCCTGAGTTTGAATATCTATGATCATAAGATGGAACTGTACAGTAGCTGTCGAAAATACTCTCTGCCTCAGTTTCCTCTTCCATAAACTGAAACTAATAATAGTGTCTCTCTTGTATGCTTTTCATGATAATTAAATTAGTTGATACATACATGTCACTAGAATAATAAGTATTCAATAAATGTTAACAATTACTATGATCGTATTAGAAAAACTTCTTTATTTCACTCAATTACTATGATCAGATTAGAAAAACTCCTTCTTTATTTCACTCAGTGCCTCCTCTGTAATTGTTAATATTTATTGAATACTCAAGACAATAATTATAAATGTTAATAAATGTTAGTATACATAAATGTTATTCTAGTGACATGTATCTATCAAGTAATTTAATTATCATGAAAAGCATACAAGAGAGACACTATCATTATTTTCAGCTTATGGAAGAGGAAACTGAGGCAGAGAGTATTTTCGACAGCTACTGTACAGTTCCATCTTATGATCATAGATATTCAAACTCAGGTACTCTGGAATCAGAGCTATGCTTATAACCATCATGCCATATTTCTTCTCAAGATCCTTGGAGAGTTGTCTTCCAACACCTATCAAGTGCAAAGTATTACACTAGGTATTAGGAAAAAGAAAAGGAAATTATTCAGGATTCATGGAAATTATACAACTTACTTAGGAAAAAGATGAGTGAAAAGATAGTTAACAATCCAATAAAAGCAAGGATTATCATAATGTTTAAAACAGGAAGACATTTAGCCCAGCCAGGAAAATGAGAGAATGCTTTTCAAAGTATTTGAAGTAAACATTTTCAAAATACATTTATGTACATGCACTTTCCTTAATTTCTTAGCAGTTCTGCCTTACCACAGTAAAGGATTTTATGGCTTTGCATTAGCAATTGCTCAACATGTACTTATACAAGATTTTGCTATCATTATCCTCTTTTAGCCAAAATTTCTTGTTTCTAAGATTTTATAAAAATACTGAAAACTAATCTGACTTACAATCTTTGTGGCAAACTCTTGGAAATAATCTTGATGACTATAAGAAAATTTCAAAAATGATTTTATTCATATACTTCCATAATGCTAATGAATTTTTGATCTTTCTCTATGTATTATCCTTTCTACTATTACTTGAATATATAATGTATAAATAAAGTCACTTATAAAAGAAGCAGCAATATAGGAATAACATATTTTGCCTTTAGGGAATCTTATTTCCTATCTTGTTTTCTAAGGTATCCAAAGAGGGGTTTGTGCACTCCTATCCCCTACAAGATGATCCAGTGGGTGGATTGTAACTTCTGTATCTCTTATTTTATCTTATGTTAAAAATGTCCATGTTTGCATATTTTGATGTATGAAATATATCAGTATAGTTACATATTTATAAAATTTAAGAGTATACAGATAAAGATAGTCTGATCAAAGTTATATTATCAATATAAGTAAAAAATATTATTTAGAAAATAAAATTATTATTTAGAAATAAAATTATTGACTCCTCAGACTATTTCATTCTTACTAATATTTATGGCAATTATTTAAATGTCCTTTTATTTCCCAGCAATAATAAATAATAGCAATATTAATAATATGAATGATGATATCTAATTCTAATTGAGTACTCACTATGGTCCAGATACTGTACAATAAACTCTATTAGACACTCAGTGAATCATTACAGCAAGTCTGTAAAGCATATAGTGTAAGTAGGTCAGTATCAGAGATAAAAAAATCTTGGGAAGGATATGTAACTTGCGCAAAGTTATCTGGCTAACAAGTGGCTGAAAGAAGATTGAAACCAATATAGTTTACTCTCTTGAGCTCAAGTTCCTAAATACTTGGCTACATGACTCTTCATTCAAAAGTCCTAAATTGGTAAAAATTTATATAAGAGATGATTCATACAATTATGACTTTCTACTTTTCCACCGCAGGGGCTCTTAATAGTCCCAAGCAAAAGGGCAAAATTTTTTTGTACTTGAGATAAGGAAAATAGAAAGTGTAAGAGAAGGTATTCTGCAAATGTAGAAACACTTAAGTAGGGAAACTGAGACAGGGGCTGATAAATTTTGGGACAAATGTAGGACTTCAGTGGATTCTTGGTAAAGACAAAAAAAAAAAAAAAAAGAAGAGAGAGAGAATATTTTGGTTTAAATGCCTTCTCCCTTTAGCAAAATGCATTCTGATTCCATTATAATGGGCCACTATGTAGTTATAATTAACTCCATGTGTTTTTTAGCATTCTTAAACATCCAACACATAGTCATTTGGAGAATGAATAAATTCATGAATGACTAAACAAATAAAAGTCTATTCTTATATTATTTTCAATATTGGTAAGTCATGCATAATTCCTTAAATCTGTTGCTTCATTCTTAAAACATATAGCCAGTAACTCATAAAATGAAACTCCTGGCTTGATGTCTTTAGTCCTAAAATGTTTGCCCTACCCCATCATGTAGCATTTGTTCTCACCTGCTCCTATCTTTATTGTGTCTGTCTAGCCTTGTAAGTCATCTTCCTAATTTTGGACTAAGCTAATCCCTTAAGGGCATTACTAATGTTTCAATTCTGAATCATTTCCTCTTTTCTGCACCATGTTTTGAACTCTTCCATTGCTTAGGCTGCCTTCAACATCTCTTACTTGCTCTGGATAGACTCCTATACCACTCTACTTATCATCATAGGTTGTTTCAGTCACGTTCCATCCAAAAAGTTTGCAATGGTTCATTTAGTATGGGAGGGTATGAGAAACAGAAAGGAAAGAAAATCAGAAAGACTAGCAATAATCTCACATTTTCATAAATTTGTTAACCCTTTCTTAGATCCACTTACAGTGACTTTCCCATTCTTTCCTGCACATTGACAATCCTAAGTCAGAGATCAATTCAAAATGTTGTATGTGCTTACATTCCAGAATTAATAAAGGGAAAAGAAAAGAGAAGGAGCAGGGGGGCAGGGAGGAAAGAAAAAGAAAAAAAAATGAAAGAAAATAAGCTCAAAAGGAAAAAAAAAAGGCTCATGTGAGCTGGTGAACTTATACTCAGAATTCTTATTGAACATGATATCTTTTCGGTTTTCTTAATTTATTTATAATGAGAATGGAAGAGAGGAATTATGAAAGATGCCTTTATCTGATATCATTAGATGAGAAAACTGGTATCTATGATTATGCATAAGTCCCTGCCCATAGGCAGAGACTCTGTAACTTATATAATGGAGTCGTCCTTTGTACCTTCCACATGGTTCTAATAAATACCCACCCCCAAATCCCAAATGTTTACCAACCACTGCAGAAGAACTTTATTCTGTTCAAGGCCAATAATGTCATGAACACTTCTCTTACTAATTGCTTGCTCCAATTCATCATTTCTTAACAAGTGACAAGAGCAAGATAAAGCACTCCTAGATGATACTGAATGACTCTTGAATTACTGAGGGCAGGGCTAAGCCTCACCTCACGCACTTCTGTTACCATGGGCTTCAAATTAAATGCTTCCCTGATCAAAGTGTACACATCATTCTTTTATTCATCCATCATCATTTAACTAAAAATGCCACTGTGCACATCTCTGAGCTCTATCCCTCATGATGGAAGAAAAAATTGAATATAAACAATTAGAAAACACCACCTGCTCAGTGCTTAATGCAGAGGAAAAACATGGCTGTACAGTTTGAAATAAAAAATCCGTTAGCTTAAGCTCAGTACCTCACTTATATTACCAACCATGGAAGGTGTAAGGTACTGAGGATGTGAAATAAAATATTGAATGACAGACACCTGTTTTCTCCTGGCGATTTCCGTCTGAAGACTGTCAAGCACGGAGTGTGACTGATGAGGCCACTGTAGGCTTGTCTCTATCTTCAACACTTGCTGTTTGCAGCATGATAACAGTTGTTACAAGTAAAAATAATGTCATCAATACAGAACATCAGATGGCTCAAATGATGGCCTGTTGAGCATGCATTTGAGGCTGACAGCTGCCCTGATGTAAAAAAATGAGGGAAAATGTGGTTTTCAGCAGGCTTATGTTGACGCTGAAGCTCAAAACCCAGAGAATTTCAATTTATCTTTAAAAATAAAAGGAAAGACCATGGATCATGTGATCTCATATCTGTTTTTGTTTTGTTTTGTTTTATTTAGCAAACAAAATTATAGAGAAAAAGAGGCAGAGTACTGCAAAGGGTCATAGGACTCACAAGTGAAATAGTGTTTGTTCTGTCCATTTCCTATTATTTAGCATCCTGCCAATTACACAAATGATTTCTCTCTCTTGAAATTTCCCACTTTGGGTTTGTTTGTAATCAATTTTCTTCTCGTTGGTTTTTAAATTTTTTTTTCAATTGGGTAAGTAATATTTAATAAGACTATTTAAGAATAAGTAATATTTAATAAGACATTTGTATTAATAGTAGGTTTTGGTTTACACAGAACATGGGATGAAACTTTTGAATTTAGCTGAATAAATATTCACAATATAAATTTTGAGAGTATACATATTTAATATTTTAGGAAAAACAAAATGCCAGATTCTATCATGCTTTAACCTTAAACTAAAGTAACTAAAATAATAACAGTCTATTTCTAGACCTTTTATATATAATTGTGACATTTCCATATTTCTGGAGTTTAGGACATAGGAACCATGTAAGGATAAATGGTCTAGGTGCTAGATTTGGGACATGGTGTTATACTACATTTTCACAGGAGCTGAACCGGGTTTCAAGGGTGATGTAGAATGCTGATGATGGAAATAATAATGAGTGCCAGGGCCAAAATGTATGGAGTATTTATTATATATCAGACACTTCAATAGGCATTCTGTGTACAATATTTCTTAAGATCTATGAAGACTTTAGTCAATTTTGTATGGTAAATGGTTTTATTATCACCACTTTCCAAAACAGAAATGCTAAGGAGGTTATATTAACATAGACTATGAACCTAATTAGCTGTGCCCTTAGAACAGAGGCTATTAGCACTGCATGGAACTCTACTGTGCTTGACAGCCTTCAGATGGCAATTCCCTGGGAGAAAATGGTATCTATCACTCAATATTTCATCTCACACCCTCAGTAACTTGCATCATCTATTTATTAAATATCAAAGCAGATAGTCTAATAGAAAACATGTACCTAAATGGCCTGGGCAGGGAAGCAGATGCCAAATAACAGGCAACAGAAAAGATCTGAGACTCTAGGTTTCAGTGAGCACTTTTAGAATGGACAAAAGGAAAGTTACTATAATATAAGCTCAGAAAAATGTTGTAAAGCACTGAGGGCCTCGGAGTGTTGGGAGCTGATGTAAAGGACACCCAGTTCATTCAGATAATTGTAGAATAAATTACTGATTGTAAATGGAGTCGTGGACACAAGAAATAATTATCACTACTTTAAAATATGTTTATTCTATTCTGGATAAAAGAATGGAACTATGGGTTCAGAAGGAGCTTATGAAACAGTGAGACGACAAGTGGGAAATGCCTTTTTAAATGCCAAAAGTGTATTTATACTCATCATGGTGTGTTTTATTTACTTTCTAGTAAATAAAGTTCTCAGGAAACTAAAAAATAAATCTTAACATGACAAATGCAGGAATTACCTGAATAATCAGATATTTCCATAAACATAAAGATTATTTACATTTTGCAGTGGTTGTGATAAATTAGTAAGCCTTCTGCACACGGTTTAGCTCTGTAATTCTAAGAATATAGAAAGATTCTATTATGTCACAGAGATCTATCTGGATGGTGAAGAAAATCTAATTACATATGTGAAATAACTGGAGAAAAAGCAGGTATTTTGGTGGGATAGCAATGTGATACATGAAAACAGGAAAATGATCAAATATCTTCAGTGATACTTTAAGAAATGGAACTAGCAAAGATGTAATTATAGAAAGGAGGATAGTTCTATGAAAATAGATAAAATAATTTCTTTAAGAATTTTGCAAATGTGGAAGCACTTGCTAAAGTAAGTAATAATAATTCCATTCATATACTCATTCATACATAAGCAATCACCTCTTTGTGGTGTCCTAAAGAAAATTAAAGTATCAAATGGAAAGGCAGGTTTTGGTGGATCACAAATTGGTGGTCTTTAGGCTAACAAAATATTTGTTGACTAAAAAAATTACTACTTTTTAAAATAATGAAATTGGCCTGGAAACAGTGGCTCATGCCTATAATCTCAGCATTTTGGGAGACTGAGGCAGGGGGACCGCTTGGGTCTAGGAGCTCAATACCAGCCTGGACAATATAGTGAGACCCCATCTCTACAAAAAATAATAATAATAAACAAGCCAGGTGTGGTGACATGTGCCTGTAGTACTGGCTACTTAGGAGGCTGGGGCAGAAGGATGACTTGAGCTTAGGAGTTCAAGGCTGCAGTGAGCTATGATCAGGCCATCGCCCTCAAGCTGTGCAATTGAGTGAGACCTCCATCTCTAAAAAGTACATAAATAAATATAATCAAATCAGTTACCAAAATATTAAAAACCAGAAATTTCACATGAACATCTGAATTTATGGTTTTTCTTGGAAAAACAGAACATCATTTGTTCATATTCTGCATAAACACAGTCTTGGGTCTTAGTAGCTGATGACATGTTTAGGCAGAATGTTTTTTGAACTATCCTCAGTCCCCACCATTCCATAGCATCCCTAGAAGTGAAATTGGTGACATCTGTCAGTTATTGTCATGCTTTAGCTGTTGTTTCTCACACCCAGTTTGCTCCTCTCATTGTAATTTTTTACAGGACACGTAGACATTTCAGTTCTCTACTCTTGCTCTGAGATGGTCATAGATCCCTTTTGACTTAGAGTTTTCTGTTCTCTTTCCTTTTAAAATTATTTTCTCTGAAGAGACTAGAACTTGTGAGGCTCCAATTAGTGCACTGAAACTCAGTCATATCTAGGAAAACAATGCCAAACTACTAAAAAAGAATGAAAAGAATAGATGAATTGCCCCCAAGCTCAGAGGTAGTGAGTACCAGATCTGAAAATAAAGTTCTTGATTCTTGACTTCTGGTCTAGTGTTCCTAGGAAATAGAATCAGTTTATCTGATTCAATCTTTTCAATTATTGAAATAAATTTGCTTACCAGTTAGATATAATCAAATAATTCCACTTTTTAATTTCAAGTAATGCAAGTGTTTTATAGTGGAGTGTTAGATCTTTTATGAAAGAAAGTTGTCCCATAAATCTAAGTAAAACTTTGAAATGTAAAATAAAACTGATCAAAGCAGGAATGAGATTTTGTAATAAATATTTTGTATTATAAATATTACTTATAAAGTATCAATTATTCAGGCAATTTTTAGAAGAGCTCTATCAGAGCATTTTTGGTATGCTCTGATTTTTTTCCTAGACAAACTCATCCAACAATTATTAAAAAAAACCTTTTTATAAAGGGAAAAATGAGTGAAGCATGTATCAAATCCTCACTATATACCCATTATTATATCAGACTTTTTAGATTTATTTTACCATTTAAGTTTTCATGAACATCCTGTGGATAGGATACTGTTATCATCCCTATTCTTTGGTGGAAACTGAGGTTTACAACAGATTAAGTAAATTTTTCAAAATTGAAAATTAAAAAGGTACTGGCAGACCATTTCCAAACTCACAAAGTAATTGCTGTCTTAGTTTGGGCTATTACAACAAACTACCTTAGACTGGGTGGCTTAAACAATAAACATTTAATACTCAAAATTCTGAAGCCTGGAAAATCTAAGATCAAGGTACCTGTACATCCAGTGTCTGATGAGAGCCTGCTTCCTGGTGCAGAAAGAGAGCGGGGAGAGAGAGAGAGACAGAGAGAGAGAGAGAGAGAGATCAACTCTCTGGAATCTCTTTTTATTAAGGCACTAATGTCATTCACCAGGGCTCCACTCTCATGACCTAATGACACTCACCTCTAAATACTATCACATTGGGGATTAGGGTTTTACCATATCAATTTGGAGGGACAAAAATAGTCAGTTTACAACAATTGCTAATATTATTCTTACAAAATTATTTTCTCATTCAAATATTTTCACTCAATGATTTAATAATTAGAAGCAGTGGGATTACACTCGATATGCCCATGAGGGTGTATTTATGAGCTCTATGTGTGTGTGTGGGCGGAGGAGTTTGTGAAGTAGGAGCACAATTTCTAGATTGTGAAAATTTAGATAATGATGACATATACTATTGATCCAGGTGATTTTAAACTAAGTTAGGAGCTGATTACCCACTGATTCAATCAGTGAGTCAGTGGGTATTTCAGTGTAAGGCATACTTGGTGACAATAATCTTCATGTGGTAAACTGAGATTAATATTGACATAGCATGAGAGATGTAATTTATAATCAGAAATGTGTTTATATTGGCTACTGATTTTTATAAATATATTTGAGCAATAGAGTTTTGGTGATCAACTTTACCCAAGGATTTGTAAGATAATTAGATGAAGTCACCCAACAATTACAAAAATAAGAACTAAATAGCGAGTACATATTCTAAATGAGAAAAATTATTCAAAGTAATGAAAGCCTTATTTCTTTGGTCCACGTTATCTATTTTCCTTTTCTTCTTAAAATAAAAATGTTGGAGGTTAAAAAAAACAAACAAAAAAAAAAAAGAAAAAAGCCATAACTAAACCAAGTACAATTAAAGAAAATAAGAATGAGATATAGTGTTTTACAATAGCAATTCATTCACGTGTGTGTGCATGTGTATATGCATGTTTGTGTGTGTATTTGGATCGTTACTCATTTGTACAGAAAGTTCAAGTAGAAAACCAAAAAGCATTGCCAACTATATTGCATTAAGAACCAGAGAAAAGTCACTTAAGTTACCCTGACAGAAATGTTGAAAATAAATGCAGAGAATTATATTTAGAGTTAGAATACCCAAGTGTCTTACAGTCTTGAAAAAGCAATTAAATTGAAGAAATTGCTTTTAGAGCTTGGAAGGATTTAAAGTATTACCATTAAAGATTGAGTTGGATATTATGCCATTAACAGAATACATCCTTAAACACTGCTATCCTGTGCATCAGAACACACTTACTGTGTATACAAAGACATAAAGGCTCCCATATTGGACTTACTGCTGGTTAGAAAAATCATCTTTAATATTTCCCATCTTTTCTAGATGTAAATTTATTTATTTATTTTTTTTCACATAAATCAGACTTTATTTATTTATTTATTTTTTTAATTTCATCTTATTACTATGGGGGATACAGAATTGCAGGTTACATGCATTGCCCATGTACCGCCTTTCCCCCCAAGTCAAAGCTCCAGGCATGTCTGTTCCCCAGACAGTGCACATTGCACCCATCATGTAGGTATATATCCCTCCCTTCCCCACCCCCCTCTTCCCGAGTCAGCACCTTCAAGCGTGACCATTCCCCAGACGGTGCGCAATGCACTCATTATGTAGGCATACACCCATCCCCTCCCCCATCCCCCACCTCAGTCTGATATCCGATTGGTGTCGTTCTCAGATGTGTATTTAGGTGATGACCAGGGAAACCAATTTTCTGGTGAGTACATGTGATGCTTGTTTTTCCATTCTTGGGAGACTTCACTTAATATAATGGGCTCCAACTCTCTCCAGGAGAACCAGAGAGATGTCGTATCTTCATTATTTCTTATAGCTGAGTAATATTCCATGGTATACATATACCACAGCTTACTAATCCAATCATGTATTGATGGGCATTTGGGTTGTTTCCACATCTTTGCTATTGTGAATTGTGCTGCTATAAACATTCGGGTACATGTGTCTTTGTTACAGAATGACTTTTTTCCTTTGGGTATATGCCCAATAAAGGGATTGCTGGATCAAATGGCAGGTCTACTTGAATCTGTTTAAGATACCTCCATAATGCTTTCCACAGGGGTTGCACTAGTTTGCAGTCCCACAAGCAGTGTATGAGTGTTCCTGTCTCTCCACATCCACGCCAACATGTGTTGTTTTGGGATTTTTTGATAAAGGCCATTCTCACTGGGGTTAAGTGATATCTCATTGTGGTTTTGATTTGCATTTCTCTGATGATTAGGGATGTTGAGCATTTTTTCATATGTTTGTTAGCCATTTTTATATCTTCTTTTGAGAAATTTCTATTCATGTCGTTTGCCCACTTTTTGATAGGGTTGTTTGATTTTTTCTTGCTGATTTTCCTGAGTTCTAAATAGATTCTTGTTATCAGTCCTTTATCTGATGTGTAGTATGCAAAAATCTTTTCCCATTCTGTAGATGGTCTGTTTATTCTCGTGACTGTTTCTTTGGCTGTGCAGAAGCTTTTTAATTTAATCATGTCCCATTCGTTTATTTTTGTTGCTGCTGTGATTGCCTTAGGGGTAATTCACAGTTGTAAGCAGCCTGAATTAGAAGTTTTTAAGAAAAAGCTTGAGTCTTTATATGTTTTAGATAATTGTGTTTATATGATATAATACCTACAAAAACAAATAAACAAACTGCAGAGCTTTTTCTGTTATTTGCCAAATTACACTTTTGTTAATTTAATTGATTTTATTATCTTTATCTCTCTCTCTCTCATCTATTTA
The DNA here is from genome assembly GCF_041146395.1 of Eulemur rufifrons. Lineage (NCBI taxonomy): Eukaryota > Metazoa > Chordata > Mammalia > Primates > Lemuridae > Eulemur > Eulemur rufifrons. Next base: position 33,183,716 of record NC_091010.1, on the reverse strand, counting down.
TCATCTATTAATCCATTCATCCATCCATTCATCCATCCATCCTTCCTTCCTCCCATTCAATCTTCTATTACTTTTAATATTATTTTTACTAGAGTGCCTAGTTGCTTTGATTTGTATTAATATTAATGTAGACTGGTAGAAAATGGAACTATAGAAATATTTTTGTTTGCATGAAATTTCCTGAGGTCAATAAAGAATTCACTATGGACTATCTACTCAGATTAATATTAATAACTATGCAGAAATGTAATTAGCTGAAGAGCAGTGATCTAGGGACAGATAGAATTTTAATCTTGGACCCTGACATTGACTGACTGCATGACATTGGTTGGTTAAATAACCTAGACTTTTGTTTCCTTCTTTATAAAATGGGAATGATCACAGACTTTATTTTATGTTAAGCTACATAAATTGCTTTAGGTATTCAAAGAAGAGCATTGATTGTCACTGGATTAGGTGTCTGAAATAGAAGTTTGAATTCCTAGGAGTGAAACAAATTTCACAATACTTGCCTGACTACTGAAGAACCAGGCTACTTGGTAGGTATGCATGTGCCCCTCTGCCTACCTCGTAGACATTTTCCCTCATGTCAGCAGTAGGCAGAATGTTGGTTTGCTTCATGTCTACATTATTTACATGTGGGAGCTCAAACAATGTGATATAAACTAGGAAGACAGACACTTCATGCTTACATCTGTTCTTCAGTCTCCCAACTAATAGGATACCTCCAACTGTGAAATGAAACTCATCAATAATATAAATTGAGGAATAAGTCCAAGCAACTTGCATTTTGGAATTATATATACATTACACTTGCCAGAACCCTCAGTTGTGGATTAATCAAAGAATCCATCAGGTGTCCGAAGCATCCATCTTTTATACATGCCCATCTAAAAAAATACATCCATTTGTTTTAATTCAATGGTTCATCTTATAAAACATTATTTTAATGGATATTTTATGATACATTATGCTAGTATTTACTATTAATATTTTCTTCCATAGTTGTATCAAAGAAAAAGAGAATACAAATTCCTTGGCCTGTCAATTATTTAGTCATTTCAGATGCGGTATTTATTTCCAGATGTCAGAGAGGACACTTCTCTCATAAAAGTGATTATAAAACACATTTGATTTATAAACTTTTACACTTCTATTTTCTACAAATTGGCTCTCTTCTGCAAATGGAGTAATAGCATATGCATTTGATACTAAGTTTCCTTAGAATTGTCAAAACCTCACCATTGATTTTTTCTGTAGGAACTGAACTTTGAAAAAAGTCAGACTCAATAATAATTTTGACATTAACACTCTTCTGCAAGACTCTCTGAATGAACTATTCATCTATACTCACTGATTAAAACCAAGACAAACTTTTTCCTCAGTGTACCACTTTTGATTTATCTAATTTTTTTTTTCTTTTTGAGACAGAGTCTCACTCTGTTGCCCAGGCTAGAGTGAGTGCCGTGGCGTCAGCCTAGCTCACAGCAACCTCAAACTCCTGAGCTCAAGCGATCCTCCTGTCTCAGCCTCCCAAGTAGCTGGGACTACAGGCATGCGCCACCATGCCCGGCTAATTTTTTCTATATATATTTTTAGCTGTCCATATGATTTCTTTCTATTTTTAGTAGAGGTGGGGTCTCGCTCTTGCTCAGGCTGGTCTCGAACTCCTGAGCTCAAACGATCCGCCCACCTCGGCCTCCCAGAGTGCTAGGATTACAGGCGTGAGCCACCGCGCCCGGCCTAATTTTTAAAATTTGTTTGCAAATACTATTTCTCAGGGATAGAAGCGTTTCTCTGGGACACATCTCTATACATGCAACTGTAGAAAACAGCTTTTATATTTACTTTGTCTCCTGAAGGAGTTGTATAGTAAGTGAGAATATTCTAATGCAAGGACTACATTATAAAAACAGCTTTGCTATATGTGTTGTGTCTCTGTATATTTATATACAGCCAATGCATTCACTACTGATCAATGGCACATTCTATGGTAAAATGATGGAACTAGTACCAATTAAATGTCAATTTGACCTATGAACACTTTACTTGCACTACGTCATAAGCATGACACACTAGAGAATGTAGAGACTTAAATACACAAACCACATATGTCAAAGCTCACATATTACATTTTTATTTTACCTGTAACTGCCTGTACAATTTAATTTACAATTGTTTCTTTAAAAAGAAAATAAGGCTGAGAAAGTCTACCACAATCACATTTTGTGATTTAAAAGAAAATAAATAGCACTAATTCATGCCCAGGAAAAAAAAAAAAAACAGTGTGGGAACTTTATTACCTTTATCTGCACTCTCCCACTTGCTAGGAAAATCTGTGATTTCCTCCCTAATGTAAAAAACTAGGTAGAGAAAATATCGCTGCTTAGCCTTAGAGGGAAAAGAGAAAATTATCATGAAGCATTCATATGATGCAAATAGAAGTACTCGAACAGTCTGAGGGGAAAGGTAGTGGAGGATAGAGAGTGATAGAGTCTACCCCAGGGAGGGAGACATAGCCTGGCAGGCACACAGCTACTGTATCACATTCAGAGCCATCTACCCAAAGGTAGAAATGAAAGCAAATGTAAACCAGAAAAATGATTGTCAATATGATATCTTTAATGTCAAAACATACCTTTTTTAAAATATATGAACTGCAATCTTGTTTTGAGATGTAATCTAGGATTATGATTATTTTGGAAACCTCATTCTGTTTGCCTCATTAGGTCTATTTGACTTGAACATAAGGTTTGTGATATAAAGCTAAGACTTAAACATAAAATGATATAAAGCTATCTTCAAATAGGTTCAATGACATTTGAAGTTATCTGCTGGGAAATAGTCAACTTTTCCAAATGCACAACAGCTTTGCTTTGGGGAAATTACTTTTGATATGGTGAGTAAATGAATCAGTAAGGCTCACTGAGGTGGGAAGCAGTGATGGGAAGCAAACATACAAACCACTAGTTAGCACATGTTGGAAATAATGATACCATGTGTTTAAATGCTAGTGTCAGTGAGATCAATCATGTCAGTGAATTTCAAACAAAATCAACAACAAATACTTTGAGCCTATTATAAAACCAGATCGATTAACCTTTGTTAACTACTATCTATCTACTCACCTGTCTATCTATTGATTGATCGATCTATGTGTCACTGTGTGTATTTCAGAATAAAATGAGTGAGATTATATTTTTTCATGCATAGATACTTGTAGAAGGCCTACTATGTGCCAGCTATTAAGCAAAGGCAGTTGAGCAAAACAGTATTTAAAAATTACTGCCTTCAAGGAGCATAGTGTCTGCCTAGGAAACTGAGGCAAATAAATAGACAATTGCAATGTAGGTTAGTGAGTTAGATCATAAGGTCAAATAGAGAATGAAGCCACAATAGGGCACATAAAACTTGGGAGGCTTATTTAAATTATGGGATTTACCAATTCTTTTTCAACTAAAACAATCACATGTAACACATATTATATTAAAAGAGAGACAATATCTTCCTACACATTAATTTTGTCACTGAAGAACCTAAAACACATTGGTTATTACTTGCCCTCAAGCTTAGGAAGCTAATTATTATCAGAATTGTGACTAGAATCCAAAACTTCAACTATAGTTTCAGTGCTCTTGGCATTAGTTATGCTGCTTCTATTTAAATATCTTTTTAAAGACAACAGAAATTAGTAGAAAGAGAATATTTCCAATGTTATTTCTTAGTCACTTTTCCCTTATATTCTTTTGTCTGATTTGCTATTAAATATGTATAACAAATACAGATGAAAATAGATAATTAATCAAACTAATGGCTTGCAATATATTTTGATTTGGTGAGTTAATGAAGAATAATGTCATAAAAATCCTTATAAAAGCCACCAATGATCTTAGAAGTTCCATCCATTTCAATGAAAGCTATATTTTGAGACTCTGATAATTCACTTCACCTTTGTTAGGGATAAAGGGAATTGTGTTTCTGTATCTGACCAAACTACTATGGAGTTTGGATTCAATTTGTTAAATTCTGTACTTTAATATGATGTAATATAATCCAAAATAATACATTTATACTATATACAATGTTCCATTAGAGATTTAATGAACAGACACTCAGATGCCCATCTGTGTTGTTATGAAAAAAAAAAAAAAAAAGAGGCTCATTATTATGATTCAAACTAACTTCAGGCTCAGGCTGCCCAGGTTAATAAAGATGAGGTGACGAAAATAAATTCGCCATTCTAGAACTCTGTGCTCAGCTGGAGGAGAGGCGATAACATCGGTAACAACATAGGCTCACTCTTGGCTCTAGTTAACACTCAGGATAATAGGATTGAATGAATACCAAAGCTCATCTAAACCAAAGCGGTATAGTAATAATGCCTTTATAGCCACAACAGATTTAAAGTGTAAGCCCAGTGCTTTTTTTATGGAGGCAGATCAATTTTATCCAAGACATATGTTTAAACTGATTAGAAGTTTGCTCTGGCATCAGTCAAACCTGTAAATCTTAGCGCTAAGATACACTAGCTTGCTGGGCCAGAACATGTTTGAGATGCTCATAGTTCCAGTTTTGTTTTTCTAACCATAAAATTGAGGTGAATTTTAAGGAAGAGATCAAGAATCTTTGATATATACCAAGTACTAAGAAATGTAACTCTTACTAGATTTAAAAGTGTAATATAAAAACATAATTATCTACATCAGGGGTCAGTAAACTTTTCTGCAATGGACCAGATAGTAAACATTTTAGTTTTGTAGAATATATGATCTTTGTTTAACTTAACACATTGTAGCATAAAAGCCATAGACTTCATGTAAATAAATTGGATGTTTGTATTCCTATAAATAATTGTTTACTAAAACAGATGGGGTGAGTGACATCAGCAAAACATTGCATTAGACAATTCCAAGTTCCTGTCCCTCCACAGAAACACCAAAAATGAGCAGAAACTGTCAGAATCAACACTGTCAGAACACCGGAAAATAGTCAAGAGTTTACCACATAAAGTGAACACTAAATCAAGAAAAAGTAAATGTAAAAATGATAGAAATCTTTGTGGCATTTTCACTTTCCCTTTCTATGCCCACTCCCCAACTAGGGAGCAGCCTTACAGAGAGCTGCTCATGTTCCCAGTGTGAGAGAACAGTCCCTGATTCCAGAGTGACAAGGGCCAATCTTATTCACAAATTATTGTGGTCTCTTCTTACCTCTCTGGGGACTACCTGAAAGAATGACACAAGGTACTTTGTTTTGTATAATGCACAACCCATTTGGCCAGAAAAGTGTCAGGAATTTTTTGAGAACATTGCAGGACTTTTTAAAAACCTACAGATACCTGAGACAAAGGAGAGTTGAGATATACAAAAGACCATCTGGGGGCTTGGAGGAAAGGCTGAACAGAGGGTTTCCTCGGAAAATTAAGGTAGTGAAAAATACCTATGAATTAGGAGAGATTTGAAAATTCTCACATGTGCCAATTACAAGAAGCATTATCAGAAAATACCTGAGAAGACCTTAAGTTTCTTTCACTTGAGACTGAGCCCTAACCTCAATGTAAGCCTGGCTAAGTGTTTAGTACAGAGCCAGTTTTGTCATTTGTTTTAGCTCTTGGTGTTCAAAGAAAACTTAGCCAAACACTAGCTGAACAAAAGCTAAGGAACAGACTTCACTGATAATACATAAAAACAAATATATTATCCATAAAAATAGTAGGAAAAAAATCACTAGACAGATTATTACAGCCTTCTACAATAAAAAAAATCAGCAAACCCTGAGAAGAGGGGAAATTTGATTTCCAGATTTATAATAATATTCAAATGTCCATTTTTAACAAAAATCATAAGGCATACAAACATAGGAAGTAAGACCAATTTAATGGATCAAAATGAATTAGTAAATGCTGTCCCTGAGGAAGCCAGATACTGGACTTACTAGAAAAAAATACTTTAAAACAACTATCTTAAATATTCTCAAAGAGCTGAAGAAAAAAATGAAAAACCAACTAAAGGCAATCATAAAAATGATATGTGAACAAAATGAGAATGTCAATAAAAGGAAATTATGCAAGGAACAAAAATTCTGGAACTATAAAGCATAAAAATTGAAATAAAATTTTAGATAGAGAAATTCAGCACAAATTTGGGAGGGAGAAGACAGAATTAGCAAATTTATGATAGGATAATAGAAATTATCTAGCCTGAGGATCAAAAAAAGAAAATTGAATAAAATAAAAGTTAATGGGTACCTAAGGGACTTATAAGATGCCATCAAGAGGACCAACATATGCATGATGGAACTCTCAGAAGGAGCCGAGAGAAAGCAAACAACAGTGGGAGTTCATAGACTATATAGATGACATTGCCACCATCATATGTGATGGAGCACAATTGAATGTTGCTTCTTTCTATCCCTTAACTAGGATGTCCCTGATACAGGACAAGACCAAAGGGTTAGCACAATTAGTCAAATTTCATGCACTTATCACTGAATGTCCTGGCCAAAATATGGCCCTATCTGTACATATTTTGCAAAATCTGGGACCAATTTCTAAAGCATAGCCTAAGATTTGTACCCTTTTCCCTTGTTTCTCCAGGTAAAGAACTATAGAAATCTCTTGCCTCATATATACATAAAATACAAACAAAGGTCACATTTTCTCTACATATACTAAGATCAAAAATACAAAGCCCCAGTATGAGACTTTTTATACTCCTTATCCTTTCAGAGGTATAGATAATACTAATAGTATAACCAAGGCACACATTTTACTTCTCAAAATATACAATGCTGGGCTTTTGAAAAAGGCATTCAATAAAACTTTGAGGCAGATGGTTTAATTAGAGAACATAATGATGTTCTCAAACAACTCCTTTTAAAACCTCAGTCCAGCAAATAGACCTGTAAATTGGTCTCTATCTTGCTCCAGGCCTTAATATCTCTTAATTCAAGTTCCCTTGGCAATTATACCTCACATTAATTTAAAACAAAGCAATACAAAACAAAACAAAAGAAACAACAGAAAAAAAAAAAACGTTCTTATCATCCTTTCACATATTTAAAGGTAGATATGTCTTACCTCAATGCATATAAAGACTCATGATGCATGGTGCCCTATAATAAATAGATTTTCCATCCTGCCTCTATTCTCTAAGGCTAAAAGCCAAATAGAAGGCATATATTCTCTTCAGATCTGTTCTCTATAGATTGTCCAAGGGGCCAAGCACCTGCCCATCTGAAATGGAATCCACTGAGCATTAATTTCCATCATTCCAAAAACTTCCTTAATATTTGGATCATAAGGGTTAGATAATTAATATAAAGTCTCCCTATGATTTTCTCCCAGAAATTTCAATTAGTTCTCCAGAGCCATATCTACAAACCATATAGATGTGTAGACTACAAAGAAAGAAGATGGACACAAACAAACAACAACAACAACAAAGAAAAAAAAAACCTCACTTAGTAAATAAATATCAGATCAGAGATGATAATGGGATCAACACCATGTGCCATAATAATAAAATCAGACAATCCCTCCTTGGTAATAATACATACTGGATAAAAATTAATATCAGCAACAAAAGCCAGTCAAGTACAATTGCACATCATTCTGTTGACTGTTGGTCTTATTACTATTACGGGTGTTTTTATTGGTTTGCAATCCAGAAGCCCAAACCCTCCATGTAAGACATTGTTTCGAATAAACATAGCAAATGCAGAGGCCCACATGCCAGCAACGTTGGCTGAAGCAAGCCCTGGAGCCCAAAGATGCTGCTGGCTTGTCTGTCAATAACTGAACTGGCAACTAAGGCAGAAGTCCTTTTAATAACTGCTCCAATTAGAGGGCTAGCATACTGGTTAATACTGAAATTTCAACATTAGCCACAGATTTTTATTAGCAAACAACCTGACACCCTAATTAACAACATGCGCCCAAACCAGGACATATGATTTAAAGCTTATTTACAGCAGAGCCTCTCTCGTCACCCTTCTGGACAATCATTGCATTGTTGAGCACTTTCAGATTTGTCTACCCTTAACTGAGGTTCTCATTGTACCACTCAGATTCTGGCATTTTGGTCCATTACAAGAGTATCATGGTGCCAGCATCACCCTTGTTAGCTGTGCACCCACAGAACCCCTTGACTGAAAGCATTTTGCCCATCAAGCTCCCAGGCCCATTGTTGCCTTTGAATTCTAGAATCAGCTCATCTGCACTAAAGTCCCATAGAGCCACAAAAAATATGACCCACATCAACCTGAGTGGGTATCCACATGGGATGGATACTCCGGTCCCACATAATAGATGATGTCACCTTGGCACAGGAGATTTCCAGAGATCACATTCCCTCAGCCTCAGACCTCACTGTTGGAGATAACTTTGTGCCCTACATAGGACACGACTTCAGCAGGGAAACTAGACCCCAATCCCAGAGATGCCCCCTCGGCCCTCTCTCCTAAAACACTTACAAATTGGACACTTAAAAAAGCATTTATTGATTTCTTTCTTTAGTATTTGGAATTCTGTTTCCTGAGCTTAGCACATGATCTTGGTGTTCTCTGCTCCCTGCCAATTATACACTCCTACATTACCATACATAAAGGCTGATTTTGTAGAAGTTATTACTATTTGTGCCATTCTAAAAAATAATGCAAATGATTGCTTTTGCCAAGAGGCAAGTGTTGGTTCTACTACTTAATTTAGGCATGCATTGTGATCCTAAGGAATTTACTAATGTTTTCATGCCACAGTTTTCTCATCTGTAAAATGGAAATGCTAATGATTTCTACTTTAAAGATGGATTATAAGGATTAGATTAGTTAATATATTTAAAGTGATTACAACAAACCTGACCAGCATTCATGAGTACTCAATAAATGTGCGCTATTATTCAGAATTGCCAATATAAGGAAAATATAAATAGCAAAAGACATGTAAAAACAACTGCTCAATATGTTTCAAGTAAGATACAAGAAAAACCAGTCAAGTTAAAAACAGTAAGATATAATTTATGAACTATCAGATAAAATATTTTAACTCCTACCCCAATTGTTAAATGTTTGCTTATATTTACATAATGTTTCTGAAAGTGTTACTTTCATGCATTTTTGGTGGGAATGTAAACTGTTTAGTTTCTGTGGAATATAAGTTGGTAATATCTGTCAGCATTTAAAGTGCATATATTCTTCCACTTAGTAATCCTTCTACTATAAATTAACCTTGAAAATGGAAACATAAAAAATGTCTTAGTGGAAATGCTTGTATACACACCTAGTTTTTCCCTTATGCAATCATGCAAAAACATTTAGTTTCTACTTGTGAGTTAAGAAATTGGGAAGAGATATATCCATCTTTTATTATAACATTAGACACAATATGAATACACATGTTATGAATATACACACACATACACACATACTCATATGTTTGTATGCAATAATAATTATGATTTTTTATTTCAACAAGTGTTATCTGGGCAAGAAAATTATGTTTTCTTAAATACAGTTCACTCCTTTTAAAAAATAAAATGAATAAATATTTTACTTTTCAAATACTGAAAGATTGAAGTTGTAATCATTTTGAGAGGAATTTGAAGTAGTTAAAAGTAAGAAAGAAATTGAGGACAAATTGAGAAATAGTGAAATGGAATATATTTATGTTCCTTTTCTCACACACACACAAACACACACACACGCGCACGCTCAGACCTACACAAATAACCTAACCAAGGAATATATTTATGTCCTTTTTTTCTCTCTCTTTCTCACACACATAAGATCTATACACACAATCTAAATGAATGAAACTGGGATCAATACTGTCGTTATTTCATGTACTTCCTGGTACATAGTCAGTGCTCTCTATTTATTAACTCTTTTAGTTGTTGTAGCTGCTACAAAGTTCAGTGTTTGTATTGATTTTGGAATAAGGGTGGATAGGGAAGAGAAGTAGATGTGTTTACAGAAAATAAACTTATTTTTAACACAGAGACTAACTCCATGAAAGAACTGGCCTTTAAAATATCTTTGAATGAAAGTTTAAAGCAAGATTACAACAGATAGAAAACTTTTCAAATAACATTTCTCTTGTTTTGTCAGACAATGAGCTTGCCTGTGGGTTCTTCAGAAAAAACCCTATGGCCTATAATCTACTATGACTGGATGCTAAATGTTTTGAAAAACTACAGGATTATGAAGTTCACAGAGTAAGTTAATTGTCATAATAAATCCATATTCTCACTGTGAGATACACACACACACACAAATATACATATATATGTTATGTATATACATACATATTACATACATGTGTATATTTGAAGCCAACATAGGCAAAACTGAAGCAGAAGTGCAAAGTGGACATTTCCTGAGGAAATGAGGTGGATAGTGAACTTTGCTCAGGAATTAAGTTATTTTAGGAAGAAATGGACCATATGAGCAGCAGGTGTGTATGCAAATAGAATGACTCTATGTTTTAATTAAGCAGCATTTCCCTACAGAGTAATTACATATGTTGTTTACTCAACTATTTTTTAAAGGCCATTAACACTTCTGTAATGTACTAATGTATTTTCTTCCCAGGCTACAAGTTAAAAGCTTTAAGAACATTTGCTTTCATTATATGTAATAGGCACTCTGCTTATTGCCAATGTTTGTTCCCTATAAAGGCATCCAGATATCAAAACAAACATATTAATAGCCTAACTTTCAGAATTTACTTTAAGTTTATAAAATTTGTCATAGTTTTTTGTAGGGAATTATGCCTTGGAATGTACAGAAGAGGAAAAACATTTTACATATCCTTAAATGAATAATACTCTACCAATGGAAACTTCTGTAGTTCCTATTAGTTCTCATAGTTGCTGTAGGGAAGAGCAGAGTGGGAGTGCCATTGCATGCATAGCCAGAAAATTACCCTGTGTTATCATTTGGACTAAATAGTTGTCAACTGAATTTAAACCTTCCACATGGAAACACTCAGAATAGAAGTGATTGTGTTTCTTTGTAAGTCTCTTGAGCAATTACTACAGAATAGTCTTATGAACAGAAGAAATCCTATATATTCTAAAGGCTTACAAAAGACTTGACAATGGGGAAAGTATAATTGTCTTACTTGGACTATCCTAAATCCACACAAGTTTTTGGAAAAAAGATTCTATGATACTGTGTTTCTCATCAAAGAAAATCAGCTAATTGGATTCTCTGAAAGACAAGTTCATAAAAAGCTCCTGGTAGAGCCTATAATATTATCTTCTAACATGTTGAACTTGGCTTCTAAAGTTTCTGTCTTTTAGGGCTTCTGATTTTGGTTTTCTATGCTGGGATAGTAAAATCACTTGAATCAGGCTCAATATATTCATTGTGAACACAAGAATCTTAAGGAAAGAAGAGAAAGTGATTTTTAGATTTAATTAGGGGATTGAAAAGAGAAGTAGGCTACTTTTTTATCTTTACCTATCTATTTTATAAATTATTGTCAAAATACTCATAGTCGTGGTTGGAATAAAATGCTTGGCAACAAGCACTTTTGACAAAAATAATTCTGGACAAATCATGCTAGTTTTTCTAGGAAGGCACTAAATGTGAATGACTGGTGAGTGGAAATGTCATGGTTGGTCAAATTCAAATATCTTTCTCTCAAAACATTGGTCCCTGAGGCTATTGAAGTCAGAAATCCAAGGACATAGCCTCACACCATACAAATAGATATTAATTTAATATGCATTTTAAATGCAAATGTCAACCATAACAATAGGCATTATATCCTCTTTTTCTTACACAAACCATGCCCTGAAAAATAAACACCTGGCTCCTCAGAAGTGAATTAAAAGCACAGTTCAAAAGAAAGAAGGTCTCCAGCATAGACAACCCAACAGGGTAGATTTTAGTATAAATAGGTGCAAGTGTTTTCCCCAAGCAACTGTCTAACATTGTAGAGTCACACTTTCTTTCCTGATAAAAAAAATTTAATAGGGTTTAAATTCAGTTGTCATTTAATAAAGCAATAACATACAACTGAATTTTGGTAAGCCTTTAAGTTTTCTTATAATTTCATAAAAGAAATGATAGTGGCACTGACCTCAGAGTAGAGGTTTTTTCAAGTCCTTGGAGTTCATTGGGAAAAGAATTTCAGAACATGCCATGTAAATCAAGCTAGTAATAGCTCTTACTGAAAGCGAAAATACACTCTTAGGGAGGAACACAGGCAGGCTGGAAAGAGAGCAACTGTATTCGGAGGAAGTGGTTTTAGATATTTTGTAGTCTTACTAATTGAGAGGAGGAATATTCAGGGTCAAGGGGTTCGCTTTTACTAAGAATTTGGGTAGCAATTCCCAGAATTGGGTTCTCTCCCATTTTCATACTTTATATGATTGCCTTGGAACTGTCATGGTGATTTCAGGTGTGGAGAAATTTTAAAACCACAATGTAAATGATATTGTAATTAGGAAAAATTTATGTAGGGTGGAAGAGATAGATGACAAACTGGTGGAAGTCAGTTCTAGCCTGAGGTTGTCAGCCCCTCTAGTTAGCTTCTGCTTAAAGATGGTTTAACACCTGCACCTGATCTTCAAACCCAGCACCTGGTCTTAGCCTTATCTCTTAGTTTCTTACTATAACAGTAAGAAATAGATGAGCATCCTGAGTAAGCACACTTAATTTGATGTGAGAGTAATATCCCTCCATGCAGTAAATTTTTTTAAATTGATGAAAATATTCAATGTATGTAATATCACTGCACAAATAGATGATACCAAAATTAATGAAATTAAAACAAAAGTAAAATTGAAAAAAATCTTGACAAAAGTATACAGATTTTTAAAAATAGAGCCAGAAGGTATTATAGATATTCATTATCTTCTCTGGGATGTGTCTGTTTTCTATATCCTGAAATGAATTATATCCTTTAACAAAACTTTTCTGTATGTCTCCAATCCATCAAGACTCTTTTCAGAGTACTTTTTTCTAGGTGCAAAAACATGATATGAATTAATCAAACCTTCTGGGAATCTGAAGAAAGTAACTGAAAGGACTGTGCCAGGGGTGCATATTGGCTTGGGTCTGTAATTTAGTTCAAGTAGCTTCAAAACCTAGTTCCACGGAAGGAAACCAATCCCCTATGAAAATCTTCTGGACATAAATGCAACTGAATTTAATTGGAAAAGTCTTGAATTTGGGAGCCAATCATCCAGAAAATGCCAAATTAAATGGAAAATTACTCTGGTTTACCATGAAGATAGCTTCACACCTTAGGAAATTGTCTTAAGAAACTGCTTCTTTCTATAGTGATAAAGCACTCAGCTTTAATGCTATACACGTATCTTTAAAACCCCCAAAAAACAATATCAAAATGTAAGTTGCATGACAAAGTTACAGAAAAAAATGAGATAAGTAATCATTAGACTAGCTTGAGTAAACTTAACTGCATTTCTCCTAAAATAATAAGGCATAAAAATATAATGGTTTTTCCATTTTGAAATGATCAGAAATAACCCCATAGCTTTTTGTTTGCTTGTTTTGTTCTTTTATTAAAAGTTCCTTTGATGCTCCAGACATGTAGTCATGCATAAATGGGAGAGAAGGGCCATGAAAATTCATTTCCCATTGTATTGAGCACATAGAAGTTGGGGGGCAAAATATGTAAATTGAATGGCTTGTAATGAGAAAATATGTTTTCTTCATGAAAGAGAGCGACCTGAGTATTTGTTTGCTCCTCACAAAGTCTTGGAATTGCATCTTCTCTCTGAAGCTCTTTTGGCCCTATCAACAAAATCTATCATTCCTTTCTACCCTATATCCATTCCTGCTGCACAGCATTATCATGACATGCACAGTCTTAAATTAAAAGTATTTTATATTCCATCCAATAGTGTAACAAGATGGGGCGGAAACTGTTCACCTTGATTGCAGGTGATAAGGAAGCATAATGTCAGTAAAGAGTTAAAAAATACAATAAAATATACTGAAATTCAGTCTGCTTTTTATTATTACTATTAACCAGAGATTTCAAATAATTAAAGTGATACAATACTTCTTTCCTTCAGAATGTCACTTCTGCCCCATTGTCACCCTCAGTCCTCAGACCCACAACCTTCATTCCTGGTTGGAACACCATTGATTTTATCTCCCCTTAAACTATCATATATTTGAGGATAAAACAATGTTTTAATATAATTCATCTTTATATATCTGTGACAACATAGCAAACACTCAGGAAATGTTGGTAGAATATCTTGATAAAATGATACATAGCACAGGTAGAAGGTCTCAAAGGGGAAAAATGCTGGCTTTCTTCCTAAATTAAATGGATATGGGAAAATATTCTTTATATTAAATAAGAGAGAGATAGAACATTAAATAAAATAAATTATGGAAAGATTCTATGAAGTTATTTTACAAGTTGTTGTGAAAGAAGTTTATCAAATTATATAGCAAAGAATAAAATAAGCAAGTACTTAACAAGAAGACTTGAGCCTCACATCCACCCACATGACTGACTGCAACCACCTAAGATGAATGTTAAAATAATGGCTCTCCTTCTCATTAAATTTCTAAATCTCATAAGTGTGACCATTATTGACAGAAACAAATTCAGAAACATGAGAAAATTGATTTTGAAAAATATAGATTTTGGCTTCTCATCATGGTATAGTGGAAACTTCACAGTGGAATGATATTGATGCCAAGTTGAAAAAAGTCAACTAAGCAAAATAAAACCATTTTAAAAAAATGACTTTGACAAAATTCACAGAGAAGGCAAATAGCAGGAGTGCATAAACTTCTTTAAAAAATGAGGAAATAAAGGACTTGATACCACCAAAATAACAATATACAGAAGGAGGTATTTACCTATTTATATATAGATAAATAAATTTGGGAGGAGTCAAAAAGTGTTGGAAGACGAAATCAAGGGAAATGCTAAAGGAATATAAAATTCCTATGGAATAAAAATTATATAGGTATATGCAATAAAAATATGGTATACATCAAATGGTGAAAAAGTGGTTTTGAAATTAAATAATTTAGATGTCATTTTATCTGAGAAACAATACATGGCATGAAAAAAAGTAATTGTCTGACTGTGATGAAATTGAATGCCCTGATAAGGATTGGTTCCCTAAGATGAGGAAAAGATACCAAAGAGATCTTTCTCTCTCTCTGTGCACACACAGAAGAGGCCATGTGAGTTCATGGCCAGAAGGTGGCCACCTACAAGGCTGGAAGAGAGACCTCAGCCCTGAGGGCACCTTATTTTTGGTCTTCTAGCCTCCATAACTGTGAGAAATAAATTTCTGATGTTTAATCCAGTTTGTGGTAGACTAATAAAATTGTTATAATTTTCTACTACATATGAATTACTAGCCTAGAATGTACTTAAAAATTATAACAAAATCAGAATTGAGAAGTTTCATGTAGAAAAGAAATAGTTATTTGGCGTGTTAGTCAAAGCAAACATTATCTTTTTTTAACCCATAATCTTCATGAAGACAGAAACTTTTGTCTTCTTTTCACTGTTTTAGTCCAAGGTTCTAATGATGAAAAAGTTGCATTAAAAAAGAACAGCCACCAATAGACATCCTGCAATGTGAAAGAGAAGCAAATATTATGGTATCAGGAAATGCAGGAATTACTCTGATTTGAGAGAATATATTATTTTAGCATGAATCGATGAAAGCATATATATTTGGTTGTTCATACTATAACCTAAGAATCAAAAAAAAAATGATAAAACTGCCACAGAAGGTAACGGCTCTGGAGGTTGACAGTCTTGCTGCTGAGGTTTCTGACACATTGAACATTGAGATTTCAATGGATTGTGGGGAAAATACCAGAACACTAAGAAGTGCATCCTAAATGAAGATAAGTAGTATATAGATGAGCATAGGCTACTGGTATGTAGAACACCACTGAAATTTCTTGCTTGTTCCTAGGCTTATTTTTAGTTAACTCTTTTCATCTTTACCATAGTCTTCAGAACTTGGTTCTCAAGTCTAATGCTGTTATGACTATTTTTCACATATTGGCTTAACTGTATCTCGACATTTATGTTGTAGGCTATCAATTTGGATTATTTCCCAAATTAATTCTCCCAAAATAAACATGTAGATTTTTTTTCAGTTGTTTTCTTATTATTAGTAAGTAGAGGAAAATATTATGGATTTAATAAAAAATGACAATGAAAATGTAGTAACTCTCATTAATATTTATATCTCAGTTTGTCAAAAAATATATTTTATATATATCATGCAGCCTGTAGAAAATACAAAAACATTTTCTTATATGGCCCCTAATGAGATCTAATCAAACTGCTACTCTCCAAACCTTCACCACGAGTTAAGCCATTTCATCCTTGCTGCAGAGATGGTTCTTAACTGCTCCTATAATGCTGCAGGGGTCCAACTATGCACAGTATACTTTTTCCATAGCTCTGTTTCTCTCTGTTCTCTTTGATATTCCTGACACATTCATTAGCCAATTTTAGGTTTATTGTATCTTTAGGTGATAATGTTTGTTGACTTATTGCTGAATCTCAGCAATGGTTATATGGCTTCTAAAGGAGTGGTTTATCTACAAAAGAAATAGTAACTAATTTAGCCTGTTTTCCATGTAAATATCTTTTATTAATATAAATGATGGAGAAAATAAAGCTGTACAGGTGTTTTTGAGATTTTGGGGTTTTTTTTTGTTTTAACAGACTTTCACGTTTGAATGGGAAGTTGGTTTCAGATACAATGAAAGGTGTTCAATGGATTTAATAAAGTAAATATTATTCAACTGGACACTTTGTAAAGACTTTAGGTGCAGCCATGTGTGAAAACAGCAAGGGTGAGGATACCTATGAACAAATAGTATTGCTAGTGTAAACTCTAATTAAACTTGGTATGGGGTGAAGAAGAAATTAATATACTAAGGAAAAGTTTTAATGACCTGGTAAATCTAAAATTAAACATAGCAAGTTGAAAAGATATATAGTGATTATCAAAGACACAAGCTATCAATTTATATTGGATAATAGTAATTTAATTTTTTTCTATTTTACTCAATATAATGTATTATTATCCAGCCCCTGGCAATGAAAACCAAAATGTTAATACCTTAACAATCAAGATAACTTTGTAAAATGGTGGTTTCCAGGGGCTGAGGTGGCTGAGTTTATATGGCAGTGGCTGGAGAGATGTTGGTCAAAGGATACAAAATTTCAGTTAGATAAGAAAAGTAAGTTGAAGAGATCGATTTTATAACATGGTGACTATAGTTAATATCAATATAGTGTATTCTTAAAAAATGCTACGAAAGTAGACAAGTGTACTCATCACAAAAATGATAAGCATGTGAGACAATGCATATGTTAATTAGCTAGATTTAGTCATTTTACAATGTATATGTACTTCAAAACATCATGCTGTATGTGATCAATGCATATAATTTTATCTATCAATTAAAATAAAATAATAAAAATATTAAGGTGGCATTGTAGTTCTGAAAATTTATTCTTTGTCAAGTTTCTAGAAGAACTCTGGGAATTTTTGTTATTAATCTATATTTATATTTACTCTTAATCTTATAAGTCCAAATATTACTTCCGTTTAAATGTTATAATACTTGAGTAGTTTTAAAAATAGAAGATACTAAGAAAAAATATCAAGATATTTCTATTTTGAACATCTCTAAAACATATCAATATCCATACATTTATTCAAGAGTTACTGGAAATCTACTTTATTCAAAGACTTGCACAAGGAACTTTTGGAAAATGACCTGGATCTTGAATAAATGGATCTTATAGGTTATTATTATTAACTACTTTAGTCTGGGACTCCATACACTGTTGGCCTACCCCAAAGTGAGAATTCAGGCTAACATTTGCTGAACAACTATTTTTTATACAACACTCTTCCAGGTTCCATATATGAGGTAGATGGAATCATTTTATAGGTTTAAAAACTGAAGTTCACAGAAAAAAGGCACTGGCCCAAGACTGTATCAGAGAGCTGGAATTTAAATCCAAGTTTTTTCTGAGTCCATAACCCATCATCTTTTTCCATTCCACAACAGATTCACAAATGAATGGTGTTTTATTATTTTCCTAATATTTTGTATATAATATTCTTTTGATATTCTACAAATATCCTTTTATATTCATGGGGCTGATAATATCTAATTCCTATGTGAAGAAACCAAAATGCAGCACATGTGATTTTAATTTTATTCAACTTATAGTCATTTTTAATTTTTAAAGACTTAAAAATAACCTTTATATTTTAGAATAGTTTTCAATTTACAGAAAAGTAATAAAGATAATAGAGTATTTCCCATATTTCCCATATACTCCACAGGCAGTTTCTCCTATTGTTATTCTCACATTAGTATGGTTTATTTGTTATAATTGATGGACCAGTACTGACACATTGTTATTAACTAAAGTCCATGCTTTCTTCAGACTTACTTTATTGTTACCTAATGTTCCTTTTCTGTTCCAGGTTCCCATCCATGTTACCACATTGTATTTATTAATCATGTCTCCTTAGCTTCCTCTTGGCTGTGAGTTTCTCAGACTTTCTTTGCCTTTGATGACTTTTTCAGTTTTGAGAAGTACTGTTCAAGTATTTTGTAGCATGTTCAATTGGTATTTTTCTGGTGTTTTTGTTATGATTACATTATGATGGTTTTTTCAGAGGAAGACTACAGAGGGGAAGTATAATTCTCACCCAATAATATGAAGGGAAGTTGCTATTAATGTGACTTCACTGATAGTTTTATCCTTGATCACCTGGCTGAGGTAGTGAGGTAGTGTTTCAGGTTTCTTTAATGAATGTCATCATTCTTCTCCCATTTCATACTGTACTCTTTGGAAAGGTGTCACTAAGCACAGCTCACATTTAAGGGGAGGGAGTTATGCTCCAACTCTCTGAGGGAATGTATTTTTATTTCTTTCTTCTAACTATAAAAACAATAATCAAATGATTATAGAACATTTAAAATATATAATAAAGAAACCAAGTATAAATAAAAGTTATCTATAATCTCATACATATATATATGTTACATAATATCAGTGATTCCAGTGTGACAGTTGTAACACAGGTGACATTTATTAACATTGAATTATTCAATACATTGTGGGAAATGTATTCTTTTTTATTCTTTTTCAAATTTATGAGAAAATTAAGGAGAAAGTTTGGTGCCAGTCTGTTATTTGCAATTGCCTAACAGCACATTATTTGTAACACAGCCGGAACAGCCTCAGGCTTTGATGTTTACAGGCAACTGTTTCTACTTGGATCAAAATGACAGTATTTTGTTTTCATCATATTTTTAGGAACATGTCTATGCTTTTGCCAGTAATGCTGGCCTTCAAATTATAAAAATGAAATATGACTGTTTAAAAGAAATGTTTTAAAAGTAAAAAGTGAGCCAATTAAAACATATGAATAAATAATAATGATTGTATATATAAATGACAAAATATGAATAAAAGATATCTGAAAAATATTAATTTAACACAAAAGGTAGAAAACTGTATAAACCATATAAAAGGTGGTGAACTATAAACTATTTAAACTATATAAACTAGGGTTCAGATATGCCTTAAAGTGTGTGGACCCTGTACAAATATTACTTTTTGCTCATACTTGGCTATAGAAGAAATTTCATTTAGAAATGTGTTATAAAATGTATGGGTTTATTTGAAGCATAGTAATTTGTCTAAGAAGCTGTAGCATAATAAGTAGAAAGACCTACTTACACATTTGTTTATTATCCAATCAGTACATGTGAAAGTTCTTCATAGTATTCAGGTACCATTTTTTAATTTTTAGGTCCAGAAATCATTTCTTCCTGGTTTATTTTTTGGAAAGAAAGAAAGAGAGAGAGGGGGAAAGGAAGGAAGGAAGGAAAGAAGGGAGGAAGGCATGATTCCTAGGAATTTTGGATGTAATGGCCTCAGAAAAATACAGTGGCACTATTACTCACAACGTCATATCTCTTCAATATGGCTATTTGGATTGAAGCCATATAGATTTTCTTGTCCTTGCTCTTCCTTAACACTATTTATTAAATGCTACTTACATCAATACTCAAGGTGCTGCATCATCCATTGTGCCACCAAAGTTGCCTTTCAATGATTTTTTCTCAGAATTTGTTAACTTGACTTTGTTAATGATGCCCATAAAGGCTAATCTAACGTAGAGAATGCAGGAACTTGTGAAAGATTATTTTTAGAGTTAAAGGTCATGCTAAATACACTCTTTGGGTTTCATTGCATAAACATAGAATGCATCTTACAACTGTGTTTTATTGTTAACACTTTAGTTCTTATTTAATCTCTGCACTTCTCAATGTGATCTCTTTGAATGGTGGCCATACAATTGCTTTCCATACACCCACTATAGCAAGGAGGATAGGTGAGAAACGCATTGTCTGAGTGAGTAGTATAGCCCCATTTCTGCAAGAAATATCTATTCTATCTCTAGTTTAAGATAAACCAGTGAGGACCTGATGTTACCACTACATTAATCAGCAACAAGAGAGGACATCAATATTAAGAGCCCATGCATTTGGAAAGCCCTCAGAAAAGACAAAACAGTCACTCATAAGGGCTACCCTGTAGGATGATCTGATCACACCGTTCAGAAGATGAGTGTCGGGGGGATGACTTCTTTGGGTACCAGTGGAGGTAAGCAGACAGGTGAACAGAGCCTGCTGCCACACACATGCTGTCTCTGAAGTTGCACAATGGTGGGAACAGGGACAAGAGAAGTCCATATATTAGGCCCATCAGGCAGCTCAAGTCCATAGGTTGGTGATGGAACAATAGACAAGGGCCTGAATTTAACCTGTGTCCAATGTATGTGTCATTCCAAATCAGGGAGAATCAGAGGAAATTTGAAAGGCAAATGTATGAATGCTTTACCAAAAAGAGAGATTTTAGAAAAATTTACACTGCAAGTCTGCTGCAATGTATCCCCTGCCGGATCTTTAGAAGATTGCAGCATATATGTAAGACTTTTCAAAGATTTTGGATTTGGATGTGAGTATAATTTGGATGCTACATAATACTGGATTCAGAACATGCAAGTACAACTTTAATAGAGTCATTTTTAAGCTATATTTTAAAATTTTTATTTTTGACATTTGCATTCTAATGTATACCCTTAATAAGGTATTTATAAAAAATAGGTGTTTCAGTGTTAAACCCAATTTATGATGTTATTCTATGATTTACTAATTTTCATATTTTAAAACTTATTTATCCTTTGATTGGCAAGGAATCAGTCTCACAGCAACAGTCTCCTAGTCAAGTCATCACTTCTCACTACTTTTGCAGATTATTACTTTCTATTGAGAAATAATTATTTAATCTATTAGAATTAGTCTATTCTACTGAGGAATCAAATAGTTGGAGGATGACATAATGTTCATATATACTTGTATACATATGTTCTGTATTTGTGTACATATGTTCACATACACACATAGTCATGGTGATTTTTATCAGAGCCATTATAATGTAGTACATGAAACTCCTGAGTTTCAAATCTCACATATAGTAGCTGGGTAAAATATTTAACTTGACTAGGTCTTATTTTATTCCTTTGTAATTTTTTATATACCTAAAAGATATTCAGGATTCAAAAGGATACATTTTTCAAGTGATGGATTTTAAAAAATACTATTTTTCTTTCTCTTCCAGTACTACCTCATTTTCAAAGCTTATCATTTCACCTTATTTTTGTTTTTCCATCTCTCTACTCACATATGGAGCTAGATCTGTCCCCCACCCATTCCCCCAATTGAATTTGGTTCCATCACTTACCTCTTTTCTCATCTATGGGGCCAAACACTCTATTTAATCACATCTTTTAATATAGACTCATGCCAAAGACTGGGAGAATATATTTGTAAAAGTCACATCTGATAAAGTGCTGTCACCAAAATATGTAAAGAACTCTTAAATTTTAACAATAAGAAAACTAACAACCCCTATAAAAATGGGCAAAATACCTGAACAGACACTTTACCAAAGAAGACATACAAATGCAAATAAGCACATAAAAAATGCCCAATATCATATAGCATTAGAAAATTGCAATTTAAAACAAGAAAGAAATATCTCAGAACATTAGAATTGCCAAAATCCAGAACACTGACACCACGAGATGCTGGTTAGAATGTGAAGCAACAGGAACTCTTTTTCATTGCTGATAAGAATGCAAAATGGTGCAATCACTTTGGAAGACAATTTGGCAATTTCTGATGAAACTAAACATCCTCTTACCATAGGGCCCTACTATCATGCTCCTTAGTGTTTACCCAAATGCATTGAAAACTTTGCCCATGCAGAATCGTACACACTGGTGTTTATAGCAGCTTTATTCATAATTATCCAAACTTGGAAGTAACCAAGATGTCCCTAAGTAGGTAAATGGATAAACTGTGGTACATTCAGACAACAAATATTATTTGGCACTAAAAAGAAATGAGCTATCAGCCATAAGTAGGTACTGTATGGTCCAACTCTATGGCATTTTGGATAAAGCAAAACTATAAAGTCAGAAAATAAAGATTAGCAGTTGCTGGGAGTTAATGGGAAGAGAAGGATAAATAGTCAAAAGACAGATAATTTTTAGCATAGTGAAAATATTCTGTATGATACTACAATTGAATAAATATGTCACTATATATTTGTCAAAAAAAAAATAGAATGTATGGCACCAAGAGAGAACTTTAATGACATCTATGGACTTTGAGTGATAATGATGTGTCAATATAGGTTCATCTATTATAACAGATGTACCACTCTGGTGGGGTATGTTGATATTGGGGCATGTTATGGATGTGTGGGGGCAATGGGTACATGGAAATCTTTGTACTTACTGTTTGTTCAATTTTGCTGTGTACCTAAAACAGCACTAAAAAAGGCCTTTATCAAAAAGT
Source organism: Eulemur rufifrons (assembly GCF_041146395.1). Taxonomy (NCBI): domain Eukaryota; kingdom Metazoa; phylum Chordata; class Mammalia; order Primates; family Lemuridae; genus Eulemur; species Eulemur rufifrons. Next base: position 33,160,778 of record NC_091010.1, on the reverse strand, counting down.
CCCAAAACAACACATGTTGGTGTGGATGCGGAGAGACAGGAACACTCATACACTGCTGGTGGGACTGCAAACTAGTGCAACCCCTGTGGAAAGCATTATGGAGATACCTTAAACAGATTCACGTAGACCTGCCATTTGATCCAGCAATCCCATTATTGGGCATGTACCCAAAGGAACAAAAGTCATTCTATGACAAAGACACCTGTACCCGAATGTTTATAGCAGCACAATTCACAATTGCAAAGATGTAGAAACAACCCAATTGCCCATCAATTCATGAATGGATTAGTAAATTGTGGTATATGTATACCATGGAGTATTACTGAGCTATGAGAAATAACGGTGATACAACATTTCTTTGGTTCTCCTGGAGAGAGTTGGAACCCATTATATTAAGTGAAGTATCCCAAGAATGGAAAAACAAGCATCACATGTACTCACCAGAAAATTGGTTTCCCTGATCATCACCTAAATGCACATTTGGGAATGATACCAATTGGATATCAGACTGAGGTGGGGGGTAGGGGGAGGGGATGGGTGTATGCCTACATGATGAATGTCTTGCACCGTCTGGGGAATGGTCACGCTTGAAGGTGCTGACTGGGGGAGGTGGGGGGTGGGGGGAGGGGATGGGAGTATAACTACATAATGAGTGTGATGCGTACTGTCTGGGGAATGGGCACGCTTGGAGCTCTGACTTGGGGGGATAGGCTGTACATGGGCAACGTATGTAACCTGAACTTTTGTACCCCCATAATAAGCTGAAATAAAAAAAAATAAATAAATAAAAAATAAAGGGGAAAAAGTTATTGGGAAAAAAAAAAAAAAGACCTGGTTACATATTACACTTCATTTTAACTTGTGTAAGTTATTTGATTGTACTGCAATATCTTTGCTGGAACTCTGTGTGATTTTCTAATATTTAAAAGAGAATCATAAGAAATACTTATTTTTGTGATAATCTGTGTTACTAAAAGGTTTTTGATGCCAAGAAATCAGATAAGACAGATGATATTTCATAGTACATTTTCTTGTTTTTGTACTTCTTCAATTCTAAATTTAGACATAGAAAGGCAGGTAGCTACTTTATACCACCCAAGCTTTAATTCAATTTGTGAGAGGTGATGAATGGATACTGAAATTTAGTGACACTCTTAATCTTGTCAATAAACGAAATAGTGACAGATTTTAGGAGGAGAAACCATTGATTTCTATTTTGCATGGTGTATTTGTCAGCACATAGAGTTCACATTTATTCTCTTCAGGGAGATTTTTCTATGTGTTGATAAACAAATTTTAAAAAGTAATAGAATTTAATCCCATTAGAACACTGCAGGAACACACAGACTAATAGAATTTTATATATTTTTAATTCAGGAGTTACAATGTGGAGACATTCTTATGAATAGATGTAGTCATTTATTAAATTAGTGATGGCCAAATATGAAAAAGTTTCTATTACTTAAATTCTTAACTATTTGTTATGTTGGAAAAAGCGTTAAATCCATAGTTAAATATTTGAGTTTAAAGCCTGATCCTCCCAATTACTTGTTCTGTGAATTTGGGCAAATCACTGAATTGGGTAGGTTTAAAAATGTATTGGAAATATCATAAGCTTTTCAGTTTGATGAATATAAACTGTACCCTTTAATAATTGGAAGACTTTTTGGTCAAAGTAGTCAATGTATTTGAGATTCAAAGTCTTCCCCCAATAAATAAGTATAATAATTCATATCCTGCACATGGTCAGATTAATATAATTTATGTATACTTTGTAGCACATGAGGATCTAGCAAATAGAAGTTTCTATTATAAATGCAAAGATTTATGTATTCTTCATAATATATACATGTATTTGTATATATACACATTTATATTCATTAACGCATATGTAGAAGTGTGTGTATTTATACACATATACATATATGTGTCTCAATAAATTATAATCTTAAATCCTAAAACAACTCATCTGGAAAATTCTATTTTCTTTATTTTTTAAAAGAGAAAAGGAGGTTCAGAAGTATTAAATGACTTACCTAAGACTACACCACTAAGTGCTAAAGTTTGGATTCAAACCCCATCCAACTTACCCAAGAACAGGGGCAGGGAACCTGTGGCCTTAAGTGTGGCCTTTTGACTGAATCCAAATTTTACAGAGAAATCTTTTTATTTTTATAACACTTTTTTTCATTTTTTATAATATTTTATTTTTGAAATGAATGTATTTAAAATACCAAAGCATAAAATAAGTTTCAATGAAATAATCCTCCCAGATTGACTGGCAAAATTAGAATGTTAGTAAGCCATAAGCACTAAATAGATGGCTGCTACACTCATGATTTAGTTCTAACTTCCCCTGCCTGACTGGTGCCACTACCTCATGAGGCTGGTTGGTGAGAGTTTATGGGGGTCGAGCATGCCAGTGTGTTATCAGCTTTTCACAGTGGTGCACTATGTTTCTCTTTGAAGTGGAATTCGTGAATAGTTGCACAGCTCGAGAGTATTTTTTAATTCTGTCTGTTGAACAGCCCATCATATCTCAGAAGATCAAGAGAATGCTGAAGGAAGAAAGCAGATTTTTTAATGAGGATTGAGAATTGCAATACTATCTTGTTTCTGATAAAGATAAGATGATTTGCTTGCTTTGTGATACTGCAATATCAACATTAAAGAAATCCAATGCTCATCAACGTTATAATACTCATAAAGGACCACAAATATTTTAAATTAGAGGGAGAGGTGTGAAAAGTTGTATTGCAGAAATTAAAAGATGAAGAGCAAAAAGCAAGGGCATTTCTTTCAAGCAGAAATAAGACCCAGAAATAATGCCACTGAAGCAACTTATAAAGTAGCTTATATATTCAGGAAAAAAGGAAGCCAGTCAGTGATGTAGAAATTGTGAAAAAAATACATTGTCGAAGTCATGGGATGCTTAGACCCTGATAATGTTTCCAAGTATAAACAACTGCCTCTTTCAAGGAGAACCATAACTGTTCGGCAGCATTAAATAGCCTTCAGCTTAACAGAACAACTTCATGCAATACTGCAAAAGGAAAATATATATTATTCAATCACTTTGGATGAATCAACTAGGGATATTATGACATTCAGGTCATAACAGATGATTTTCTTTGATACGAACAGTTATTCACTTAGGGCACTCTTGTGAATAGAACACAGGAAATAGATATATTCAACAACTTTTAAGTTAAATGTTGTGAAGTTGGACTGAATTTGGTAAATTTAGTGAGTGTACACACAGTGCACCTTCCATGACAGGAAAATATGAAGGGTTGGTTTATTGCACAGATAAAAAAAGTATTAACAGATCCAGATGCTCTCATTTCTTTTCATTGTATCTTGCATCAGCAAAATATCTATGCTAAAGCTACTATTTTAAGTGACACTTTGCAACAAGTTATAAGTATTGTTAACTATGTTTCCGCAAATGCAACATGGCACCATCAGTTTCATAACATGATAAGGTTGAATGATGAAGTATTCAGTGTGGATTTGCCATATCCTTCTAAAATGCATTGGCTATGCCAGGAACAGGTGTTAGCCAAAATTTTATCTTTGTGAGAACAGATAGTTATTTTTTCTTTTTGATATGGAGTCTTGCTGTGTCACCCTGGCTAGAGTGCAGTGGCATCATTATAGCTCACTGCAACCTAAAACTCCTGTGCTTAAGCAATCCTACTGTCTCTGCCTCCTGAATAGCTGGGACAAGAGGTGTATGCCACCACGCCTGGCTAATTTTTCTATATTTAGTAGAGATGGGGTTTTGCTCTTGCTCAGGCTGTTCTTGAACTCCCAACCTCAGGTGATCCTCCTATCTCACCCTCTCCGAGTGCTAGGATTACAGACATGAGCCAGATAGTTAAATTTTTTGAAGAACAGAATTATCAACATGAATTATTGAAAGAAGATTTCTATAGGAATGCAGCATTTCTATGTGATATCATGTCAAATCAAAATGGCATGAATATTTCTTTTTAAGGTAAAATTAAGTCTATATATGATATATGGCAAAAAATCCAAGCATTTTGAAAAAAGCTATTTTTTTCAAAACATTTCTTCAAAAGGAAATTTTGGATGAACATTTTCCCCAGTTAGCAAAGGTTACTGATGAGCAGGATGATAAATGCAAATCATTTGAAAAATATGCAGCTGTTATAGACCTATTAATTGGAGACTATAATGAAAGGTTCACTGACTTGGAGAATCATGACATCAAACTCAAATTAGCATTTCAGCCTCACCTAATTTATATTACCAAGGCACCTAAAGAGCTACAGATGGAATTGATTGAGCTCTCAGTAGATGACATTTTAAAGTCATTGATGCTAAGAAAGATCCAATTGAAATATGGAAAAATGCAGTAGAATACCCATGCCTTTGGCAACATGCCTGAAAAATGCTTTCTTGCTTTTCAACCACTTACTGCTGAGAATCTATATTCTCCTAAATAACCCAAATAAAGTGGCCCTTAAGGTCACAAGTGACTGATACTCATCTACAAGATCAACTGAAACTGCAGACCTCCATGCAGCAATCAAATATTCAAATGCCTTCCATCAAAAAGCAGGCACAACAGTTATTAAAAGGTTAATTTTAAAAGCAACAAATACTTTTTATTTTTTGAAATTATTAAGTACATAGTAGATTTTTACAAAATAATGCACATTTTTAAGTATATCTAGTTGAAGTTTCTTGAATGTGGCGTTATTTGATTACAGCTAAATTAATGTGGCCTTCCCACTTGAAAAGGTTCCCCACCCCTGCCCAAGAACCAGAGCTTCTTGCTTTATGCTGCACTTCCTCCTACTATCTCTGTCCTCCGGTCATCTCTGTATGGGAACTGAAACAGTAACTCAGAGCTTTGCCTAAATCGACCTCAGTTGGGAAAGTGCTGAAAAGTGACTTAAAGTGAACTGAATGTTCTCAAATCACCTTGAGAACATTGTAAGCATTAATTTTGAGGTTACAAAAAAAAATTAGTGAGTGAATGCACAAATCTAGAATATATATACACACACACACATCGATTATGTACCTTCCTTTATTTTATACTTATATCTATATTGATATATACAATTGATTCTCATTATTCATATAGTCTTTTATCTATACTTTAGTAGTGTGGTACCTATTAGCCACCACTATGGAACCTGTTCTCACATTTGAAACATGTAGAAAAAAATCATGCTAAGAAAAAAAGTCAAATTAAAGTTAACATAGGTATTAGAACCTGACCTTATGTAAGACATTATTAATTTTATCACTACTTAATGGCATAGATGTACAGCATGTAGTATATTCTTTAGTTTTTAATATATAAAGCTAAAATATTCGTGTAAGCCTTCATTGCTAAGAAGTTAGATGAACTAGAATATCTTGAAGGGTGAATTTAAGCCTCCTTCCATCTCTTTTTCTAAATTTCCTCATTTAGTTAAAATATTGGATCAGATTAAAGGGCAAGAGGATTTACAACTAAAAAGAAGTAATGTTCTGCAAATTTGAGGACCCAAATGAGGTCAAGATTATGAAGGATAGGAAATTCAAAGGGCTTGAACCATCAGTATGTATGGATCCAATGTGGCCTTTTTTTCTTTATCAACTCAGACAAGAAAATAAACTGCAGTGCTTAATCACCACATACCTAATATCTCATGAAAATGCTAATAAACAAACAAAAATGGAACAAAGAAAACAGCATCCTAAGCAGACAAATATGTGCATCGGAGATTTATTTCTGACTTAAGAAGTCCTTGGACTTATTTCCTGGATCAGCAGCTTCTGGGAATTAGGCAAAACTACTTTCATTTACTTTCTTTTTCTTTTATTTTCTTGGCAATTTTCTCACCTTTTTGTAGTTTCTATAACTACAGTGGCAAGATTCACGAACTTGGGTGCTGGATACTTGTAGTTGAGATAAACAGCCTGTGTTCATTCACATTTACAACACATGCCCCAGGGGAGGAGGGTGGGTAAGAGTCTAGTGGAGCCCAGCTCACTAGAATGCCCTTTTAACATTTGGGGCTAAACCCTAGAATAATTACAAAGAAGTGCCTTCTACGCTTCTACCCACTCTCATCATTGATCTGCATATTTATTTTTCTCAGGATCTTCATAGGAAGAAATGTTTGATCGGGGATATCATTTGGTTGTCCAGGGATCTACTGACCACCATGCCATTTCGAAGTGACATTTATGTGTATATCCACATTAAAATCGTATTCTAGCATTCATCTTGAGCCTGTGTCTGCTTGATTCTTCATCTTATGTTATTTTCTCTGTAATCCTCTATCTTCACATTTACTGGTCATCTTTTGATACCTTATATTAGTAGCCCTCCACTCTCTTCTCATGATATTAATGTAAGTCTTTCATGTTCTAATTATCTTCTTTTCTATGGTCAAAATGTATACTGGCACAAGGGGCTCTCAACCCAACGTCAATAGAATTCTTTAAACATAGCTCATGAGATTCATGGATCTAACTACTCTCTAAAGTTTTGTAAAATTTGTATGTTTATGTTCATCTATGTGTGTTTTAAATTATTTTGGAAGAGAATCCAAAGATGTTGTGATATGATTAAAGATTATCATGGTCTCTCTGAAATATTTTAAATAACACTGTTTTATAAAAAATACAGTAATGAGGGCCAGGTGCGGTGGCTCGCTCTTGTAATCCTAGCACTCTGGGAGGCTGAGGTAGGAGGATCACTTGAGGTTAGGAGTTTGAGACCAGCCTGAGCAAGAGCTAGACCTGTCTCTACTAAAAGTAGAAAAATTAGCTGGGTATGGTGGTACATGCTTATAGCCCCAGCTACTCAGGAGGCTGAGGCAGGAGTGATGTACTTGAGCCTAGGAGTTAGAGGTTACTGTGAGCTAGGCTGACTCCATGGCACTCTAGCCTGGGCAACAGAGTGAAACTCTGTCTCAAAAAAAGTATATACAGTAATGAGGAATATAATAATAAAACCATAATATTAATATAACAAAAACAAAAATCTCTACCATTTATTGAGTTCTTAATATATTTTAAGTTATGCTGGGGGCTTTATATACATAAACTTAATTAATTTTTGTAATAAACTAGTGAATGTTTTAAAGATTAAGAAATTGCACATATAGTAGTAACATTTATCGGGTGTTGGGCAGATGGGAGGGGATAGGAAGGGATGGGTACAGTCACACCTAATGGTTGCAGTGTGCACCATCTAGGGGATGAACACAATTGAAGCTCTGACTTCGGTGAGGCAAAGTCAATACATATAACCTAAACGTTTGTACCCCCATTTGTACTACAGAAATAAAACAAATAAAGAAAGAAAGAAAAAAAAGAAATTGATTCTCAGAAAGATTAAGTGTCTTCCTTAAAGCCTCACGCTGATTAGTAGCAGTGACAAGATTACACACAAAGTTGTACCTGCCTATAGTGCCTATTTCCTCAGCACACCATACTAACCTTATTCAGGCATTGACTAAATGACTTGCTCAATTTAATGTATTCTCTCTTCCAGGACAGGTGACAGTCAATGTATATTTGCCAAAGAAAAAGAGTTTATTTAGCTAATCAGTGAGTGAATAGTGATTATCTTCAGTTTTATCACTCTCCTTTAAGGTGATCCAGACTAAATAGCATAAGTATATACATGATTTCAAATTAAATTACTGTAATTGCATGTCTGTATCAAAATATATCAGATGTAGCCTATGTACAACTATTGTGTATCCATAATTGAAAGTATAAAATTTAAAAGTGAACTAAATTTTTGTAATCTCTTTATAATTAGAAACTACATATACCATTTTTTTTTAAAAAAAAGCTTTTATGGGAAGTCATATGAATATAATATGTCCAAAATAGTTGAGATTTTTAAAAATTCATGCAAAGAATGGTCTTGGTCATCTATCCCATATCAGTTACTTGAAGGGTTGATTGAATTATTTCAGAACTACAATCTATTCCAGGATTGGCCACTTGCTGCATTACTTTGTGTATAATATGAAAAGATTTTTTTTTTTTGCAGGGTCTTTATTTTTTTTTATTTTTACTTTTTTATTATTTCAGCATATTGTGGGGGTATAAAAGTTTAGGTTATGTATATTACCCTTGACCCCCACCCCCCTGAGTCAGAGCTTCAAACGTGTCCATCCCCTAGACAGTGCATATCACACTCATTATGTATACATACACCCATCCCCTCCCCCACCCACCTCTGCCTGACACCCTATCAATGTTATTCCTAAATGTGCTCTTAGGTGATGATCAGTGAAACCAATTTGCTGGTGAGTACATGTGGTGCTTGTTTTTCCATTCTTGGGATACTTCACTTAGTAGAATGGGTTCCAACTCTTTCCAGGAAAATATAAGAGGTGCTATATCACCATTGTTTCTTACAGCTGAGTAGTACTCCATGGTATACATGTACCACATTTTATTAATCTACTCATGTATTGATGGACACTTGGGTTGTTTCCACATTTTGAAAATTGTGAATTGTGCTGCTATAAACATTCGGGTGCAGGTATCTTTGTCATAGAATGTCTTTTGTTCTTTTGGGTAGATGCCCAATAATGGGATTGCTGGATCAAATGGTAGGTCTACTTGTATGTGTTTAAGGTATCTCCATAATGCTTTCCACAGGGGTTGCATTAGTTTTCAGTCCCACCAGCAGTGTATGAGTGTTCAAAGAATCCTTATTCAATAAATGGTGCTGGGAAAACTGGATAGCCACATGTAGGAGACTGAAACAGGACCCACACCTTTCATGTCTCACAAAAATCAAATCACAGTGGGTAACAGACTTAAACCTTAGGAGTGAAACTGTTAGAATTCTAGAAGAAAATGTGGGAAAGACTCTTACAGACATTGACCTAGGCAAAGAATTTATGAAGAAGATCCCAAAGGCAATCACAGCAACAACAAAAATAAATAAATGGGACCTGAAAAGATTTTTAACATTCATTTTTCTCAATCACAAGGAATAAAATTGATCAAGGTGATCACTTTTTTCCATTCCTTTCCAATGCAAAATGATTTGTCTCAATTTTTGCACTTCCCCTCTCTTTCTCTGTCTCTGTCTCTGTCTCTTGTCTTTGTCTCTGCCTCTGTCTTCTTGCTGGTTAAATGTATTGGTAGGACATTAACTGACTGATTTTATCATATTCTACATCTCTCTCTCTCTCTCTCTCTCTCTCTGTGCATGTGATCAAATTATTACTTATGCAGCAACAACATTGTCAAATTAGCTTATACTCTTTAAACAACTGACTAGAAGATTATATTAAATGTGTACCACCTTTCTCTTAAACTATCTATATCTGAATATATATGGCGACTGAAATAAGCACTAAGCACTTTGGAGAAGGGCTTTGCCTGTTTAGCTTGATAAATGCCTTCCGTAGTAAATACTTGCTGTCCCTCACAATTTTTCCCTCTAGGATAAAACCTATAAAATAATAGACTAATTAAATAATTGAAAGTTTTAATTTGCTTTCATGGATGAATTGTGAGGTATGGTATACAGGCAATCTTTTTACATTTAAAAAAAATGAAAAGTAACAAAATACTCTCTTGGAACTCTAGTGAGGTGACAGAATGCAGTGTATAATTTGGGTCACTTTATCCAGCAATGCTTCAAGGATGAATTAAGATGGGATACAGTTTTATTTTAAGGTCTGAGATTTGGAAAAAGACTTCAACAATTAATAAAAATTAATTTAAAATTGAAAAATTATTAATAGATATGCAAATATCACAAATTATCTATGAGACTGTGAGATTTCCTGAAACATAGTGTTGGGTTCAGCAATTATTTAGAAGTCTAAAATGAATTTAATGAAAAACAAGTGAATTTTGAAATTCACATGCTGTGGTGCATGTCAGCATGCATATATACTTATGTGTACACACATATGATTTCTTAAATTTTTCTATTTATTCTAAAAGTTCATTAAGTCATATGTATTTATCATGTCATTTTGTGCACAGTGCCATCCTAAACATTGTGACATACTTCCAGAGCCACGTTCTGAAGAAAGGCAATAATCATTGTATTGATTACAGAGCTAATCATTGTTAATATGATTGAGAAGTAGGAAAGAAATGATAAAGAAGAGTTAATTAGTTGGTCAGAAATAAAACAAACACACCAGTGAATAACAGTAAATTTCCTTCCTAGTGAGCATGTATTGAGGACTTCTTGTCAGATCTTGTGCAGGCAGAAATCATTTGACTATGGAGACAAAAGCTGAAGCACTATGCATCTGCAGCAGTGGCAGAGGAATGTCAAGTTCTGAAATTATTCTGGAAAATTCAAAAAGCATCGGTTCTATTTGTCTGTGCTAAAAGGTAATTTATGGCATCCATTACATGTAATACTTCGCATCAGTAGTACAAAGAGTGAGATTACTCAGTCAAGGCTGTAAATAGTGAAGACATGACATCAAGAGCATTGGGGAATAGAGTTTGTCATTGAAGGCGAGGGTCAGGAGAGGACCTAGGCAAGGGCAAATAGATTAGAAAAGAAAACATGAACATCAAGATAAATGAAGTGTCTTTTACAAGAAACTCTAATCTACTAGAGACTCCACTGTTAATGTATCATATATATCAAATGCAAGGAAAAGAAAATTAGCAGGGGAAATATTGAAATAGTCATAGACAAATTTCTAGCTGTGCTTTATAACCCACTTTTTTATAGGTGATGGTTAATATTATGTACAGTGTTATTGATAAAATCACCTCATGGATAATTAGAAATAATAAACTAAATCTAAAATAGTTAATATATTACCTGAGTTTTATGGAGGTCGTGTTTAGATCAATTTAACTTAGTGTGGAGATTTTCCTAAGATAATTTATTCCTCTGATATTTGGGTAAATCAATGACTCCTGTGATTTATATTTCCTTAAAATAGATACACCTCTACATGGATGTATAGGCTAAAAACTTACAATCTTCATTTAGAAATTTACCTAGAGGACAGAACACTATCATGTAATTTTTTTTCAAAAAAAGAGAGTTAACCCTTGGCTGTTCTTGACAGAAAATCTCAGTCATCCATGCAAATAAATAAAAACATAGTTGATTTATTTTATCTTATAAAATTTTTTGTATATTTTAGTTGTATAAATATATACCATATTCAAAATATATTAACGTATTTTTAAAGAACTTATGGCCAGTCAAGGCTAATGTTTTACAAGTAACATCTTCCATAAAGATGTTTTTCATTGTCTATTTTTTCAGAGTTTGTTAGATGATTGACTGATTATAGATATTCAGATGGAATATTGAAATTAATTCTTCATTCTAAAACTCTACCTCAAATTGCAGACTATTTTCTTATTAAAATATCATTAAATAATTAATACACTCTATATGGTTTTATGCTTTGCATGTTTTTAACCTAAAAATCATGTGATTGTGTTAGAAAGAGATTCTACTTCACATGGTTGTTGTGGTCTAAAAAAGAATTAAATTTTCACATTATTCAGAGGAGAAAATAGTAGCATGGGGCACTTTAGTTTACATGGGTACTTTGTAATTGTTTAAGGTGTTGGAGCTGTCAATCTCTAGTGTTGTTAATTTCCAAATGACCATTACTCCTTGGAACTCAGATACATTCCCCAGGCTTGAAATTCACTGACAGACGCTTTAATGGACTCTAACACTATCCCATGGACTAGAGATGTGTAACTCACAAGTTAATGTACCCTGGTGGGTTATGCAAAGACTATTCTGTAAGTAAAAGCTAAAATAATTGTTTGATAATATTTGTACATGGAACAAATTGGCATGAATATGAAGGCCATTCTCATGTCTCCCAGCCCTTAGTGTTTGCAGAAAAATAATTTAGATATTATTACATTCATCAATACAATTTCCTTGAGTTTTATACGGTAATAGAACTTAATAAAAATAAAACAGTTGAATTTGTGTTTACATATATATATTCAGTATAATCGTGTGCACCTCTTACAACACTACATAAAGTGTAGCAAGAAGTGTCCTTTACAGTTTAGAATGAAGGATCTAGACTTAATAATGTAGGATACGGGGTCTGATTACTGGATTTAATTCCTGACTCAACCAACTCACAGATCATGTGAATTTGATCAATATGTACAAACTTTCTGTAAATTTGCTTACCTAAAAATAAATCTGTGTTAGGGATTGCTACTCCTTATTCTGAAACTCTTGTCTCTAAAGTAAGTATAAAAATGTGCCCAGATCTCATCTGTAAGATGGTATAGGTATATCATCACTATTTTAGTGTTGTGATGAGGAAAAAGTAAATGGTTATAAGTGGAGGGGCTTTAAATTGTGTAATCACTTTGCAATTTTTTTTTCTAGCCCAAAAGTAGAAATTCAAATTGACTGGCCCCAGGGGTGCCATTAGTGGCCTTGAGTCAAGGAAAGTTAATTGACCCATTTGGGAATTTAAACCCATTTTCTGGCTTCATTAGCACAACTCTTTTGACAGCTGAGTTAACTGGTTGCAGACCTAAGCTGCCAAAACCAGAGCTGCTATGTACCTTAGCAATAAACTGACATATATTGAAAAACATTTCAGTTAAGAAGCAGTTTTAAAGTATTCTACTTCCATCCAAGTACTAACAGGGCCCGACCCTGCTTAGCTTCTGAGATTGGTCAGGGTGGTGGGAAGGGATAATGAAGAGATTGGTGAAGAGGTAATAGTGTTTAATAGAAGGAAGAAGCTCTGATGTTCAGTGGTACAATGGGGCAATTATAGTTGACGATAGTTTACTGTATTTCAGAATAGCTAGAAGTTTTCAAATGGTCCCAAAATAAAGCAATGATGAATGTTTCAGGTGAATCTTGTCTCAGTTACCCTGATTTGATCATTGTATGTTGTGTGCTTGTTTCAAGATGTAACATGTAATCCATGAATATGTACAATTATTATGTATCAATAAAAAAACCCATAAAAAAACAAAAAATAAAGTATTCTACTTCCACCTTAGCTGTCTCATAAGCTGAAATCTATAGTGAAGTGATTATTTCCAAAGTCACCTAGTGAACAACAATGTCTTGCAGCTTTTACTGCTCATGTACATAGTTTTAAATAGTTATTAATGATATATTTTTAGAAAACACCAACATATCCATCAAAGTGCAAGTCTTTTCAAGGAAAGATTTAAAAACCCTACCTGAAAATTTTCCAAGCTGAAAGAAAGAAATTTTTCCTATCTTCTTAAAATTTAAAATTGGATGAGCAGAAATAAATTTAATTTCCCAACAGTTCATTCCAGTTATGAAGCCCTGTCATATTGAATTTTTGCATGAAGGAGATATCTTGCATTCTATAAATATTGTATAAAAATAAAATTACTAAGTTATCATTATAAAACTGGTGATTACCACAATATATATTCAAGAATGGGAAGAATACTTTTTTTTTTTTCCATTAAGATTTTGGTGTCATATGTTTACTTTCCTTATCATTCAGATTTGTTTTTAAAGTTGGCATTGAGGAGGACAATCAACCCTGATTTCATGTCTTAAATCAATGATTCTAAATGGAAAAAAATGATGGTGAAATTAAATAGAAGAAATATGACATTATTAGTATTAAACAGTATGTGCTAATTTCCATCAAGAGAAATTTTAGAATGCCATAAAAAATGAAATTAGGTATCCAGAGACAGAAAGTAAGCCCTGATGTAATGTTTGCTTTAGAAACTTCTGCCAAGTACTAGTAGCCCAGAATTTAAACTTTCATGGGGCTTGTATAGGAAATAATCTAAGGACTCTACTGTGGAAGGGTGAAGCAAAGACTCCCTAAACAAACCTGGGTTTCCTAAAAGACAATGTCTTCAGTGGACAAACTAAGCATGGAAAGAGGAAACCTTTTATAAAGGGAGACAAAATTAAGAGTCTGTGCCTTAACAATCCCTAACCACAAGCTGAGTATCTCACAGTATTAGAACTGGCGTTTATAACATTTGTGTCCACCTAAGAATGCACAGGCAAAAGTGAAAATAAAGTTTGTCCTAGCCTTGCAAGGCTATGAGAGACCTATCAAAAGCAGCTATAAATTATTTCTTGAGAAATGAAGAATAAAATTTCTATAAATTCCTACAGATAAAGTGCACGTATCATGGACTCACCATTACAGAGCATAAAAATACATAAAGAAATGATACATTGTGAATGGCGGTTATAAGAAACAATAAACTGCAAAATTGTACTGTAGATATTGGAATTAGCAGAACTAAAATAAAAATATATTAATATATGCTGAGATATAAAATAAAGTATAAAAATATTACATATGAAATAGCATGTCAAATGTCCAGAAAAATTCATAAAAGAAAATGTTTTCCAGAAATTAAAAAAGACATATATATATATGTATACACACACACTCAGTATTTAAAGTTAGAATTCAATCCAGAATTAAAGAGTAGATTATGTTCCACAAAATACAGAATTAGCATCCCTTTGAATAGACTATACAGAACATAGTGTAGAGAGACAAGGTGATGGTAAATGTGGATGTGTGCTTGAGACATGATTGATGGAGTGAGCAAGATCTATCAGATTATCAATTGGCATTAGAATAGGTGGTAATAGTGAGAAAGGAGAAAGGGAAATGAATCAGTGCCTTTTCCTCTTTGCAACTTTCTCTTGTACTTTCTTCAGATTTTCCTTTAACTTATGAAACATTCAGCACTAAAGCAAATAGGTGGCACAAACAAGGTAGGCATCTAAAGCTGATTGAAATTATAAAGGATGTCCACATTGAGGGTGTGAGGAGGGTACAGTCCAACATTCTGGAGCTTGAGTGATATGAGGAGAGTATCCACATGGGGGATAGTAATATAGAGGAGTAGTTGTTAAATATATATATTTATTAAATACATATATAGCAGAGTATTTATTAAATACATATATGAATATATTAAATACATATATAAATTTATTAAATATATATAAATTTATTAAATATATACAGATGCACACGTGTACATTAAATATGTAAATACATACATATGTATGCATTTAATAAATGAATATAAATACATACACATACATATATACATGAACTATAGAGCCAGTTTCTCACTTTTAGAAAAGGTAGTTACAAATAGGGAAAGAAAGAAAACTAAAATGAACCCTATGGTGCTCGATTGGATTTAGATATATCTATGCGCATTCAAGATTTTCTATGATAGATGACAGATGGATTAGATAGGCAGATAATCATAAATATAGATGTAAATATGACCAAATATAATTTCCTAAATTTTTCACTGAGAGAGCTAGGAACAGCAAGGAGCCTACCAAACATTCAAATATAGGCTTCTAAATACCATACACCCACAAAAGGAACCATGACTTCTTGGAGAAACAGCTGATACAGAGATTGGCATATAAAAATGTACAATGATCCTGGAACAACTTCTTGTGCCAGATAGAAAGAAACTGCTCAAAGAAAGATGCAAGCGTGGCAAAAACAGAAGCTGAAGATATTCCTATCAGCCAAATCTGGGGACATTTGAGCATCAAAGTAATAATGATAGTAATGGAATATAATGCATCAAATAAAATAGAAAAACATAAATCTTATTTGATATAAATAAAAATAAATAAATTCAAGTTTTAATAAAACAAGATATTTACAGTTTCAAAGCAACTCCTCAGAAAATATTTATTGATCACAAAGAAAAAACATGTGACTTTTGAGTGACAGTTTGACAGACAATACCTTACTCTAGTGACTGAAGTGATCATCATTATTAATGGGACAAATCTAAATTGTGCACCACCAGATAAGATGAAATGAGAAAAACACAGCATCATTTCTGTGATATCCCTGCTAATGAGGCATAACCTATATCATATCACGAAGACATTGGACAGATCTAAGTTTAGCATCACTCTATAAAATAACTAGCTGGTAATATTTGAATGTGTCAAGGTCATAAAAGATAAGAAAAACCTAAAGAATTGTTTGAAGTTGTAGGTGACTAAAGAGGATTGAAAATTAAATGCAACACATGATTCTAAACTAAATTACTGGGTTAAAATGAACATTACTGGAAAAGCTGAAACGGAGTCTGAATCTCAAGAGTAATATATCAAGGTTTATTTTCTAACTTGATGGTTGTGTTAAGGTCTACTACAAAAATATCACTTTTGTATAAAATATGTACTAAAATATTTTTGGTGACAGAGTGTCAGGTCAAAAATATACTCTCAGATGATTAAGAAAAAATCCTTGTGCTATATTTTCAACTATTTTGTAAGTTTGAGAATGCTTCAAAAAAAAACTTGCTGATGACTTTATTATATACTTTTCTATATTTGTCTTCACTTGTAACGGTTTTCTATGATTTTCATTTAAAAAAATCTCAAATACATATATTTGAAGATTTCATCTATATATATCATTTATATGTAATATTTATATATTACATATAAATATTTATATATCATATAAATATCAACATCATATATATGCTAAGATAATTCCAGCATAAATGAAAAACAGCAATCCCTGATTATCTTAACCCTATAAGATAAAAAAGAGATATAAAAATTTATTTAAAAATAGTGAAATGCATATATAGATATATTGTAGTAAATCTCAAATCACTTAAGACAAAGAGAATGTTTAAAAAGAAGCCAGAGAAAAAGACAGATTTCTTTTGATTAGGTCGACAGCAGACTTCTCAACAAGAACAATGAAAACCAGAAAAAAATCCTAAAGAGTATCTTAAAAAGAATAAAAGAAAATAACGCCCAATCTAGAAATATTATATATGATTATATCCCGTGATGTGATCATTTGCCAATTAGGGAGCATTTCTAGAAAAGATAAGCATATTGAATGATAAACATGTAGATAAATCTGAAAAAACATTGACTGCTAAAAATACTAACTGTTTTGTGATATAATTAATATAGTAAGAATATAATGGCAAATATTGCAAAACTGTCAGGAAGTCTAGATTAGTTTTAAATATATGTAATATCCTTAAAATATTTTTCTGAAACAGTAAATTCATATAAATCATACTTTAAAATTTCATCACCAAACAGGTTTTTTCTTTTCTTATCTGATAACTTTTAGAATCTGTTTTAAGCCAGGTACTGCTATACACTTTGTTTTACTTTGCTTATGAAGAGAGCGATGAATATTGTCCCTCATTTTAACTGTGTATATTGGGATAGGGGAAAATAATGTTACACTTCTTTAGTTAAATTTTACTTTCTACTAATTATTTTACTACACACATATTTTCTTAATTCTCTTTCCTTGCAACAGTGGTTTCTAAGCCATTCCATTTATCTTTTAATGTCAAGGTAATTTACTTGTCTTTTGTCATAAAATCAACTTTCTTAAAGCATTGCAAAAATTATACTTATTATTAAAAGTAAAATAAATATACAGTTTACGTTGAAGAGTTTTTTTAGGTACTTTATATCATTACAGGATCTATATTGTACAAATTATAGAATTCTTAAAAGATTTTGGCAGTGAAATTCATAATTTAAAAACAAAAACAAAACAAAACTGCATTTACAGAAATTATTTTTAGTTACATAAATTTATAATAAACAGATTTAATAAACCAGGAATATTTTTTCCTATTAAAGATACTATTTTACATGTCTGGGGAGCAGGAGGGCATGATGTTTCTAGAGAAGGACTGCAAAGTAAATTTCATCTATTTTAAATCAGTTAAGCAACTTTGAAATTCTATGCAATCATACAGGTTTTATATAGAACTTCAAATACAATAAGAACTCATTGAGTAGCTAAACTATATGTGGTTGCAAATTAAGCAACTTTAACACCATGTTTAATTATTCAGGGTATTATGTGGAGATATTAAAGCACACTTACACTGTCCAAATAGCACCCTAGTGATCCAAAATGCTCAATGTGGGATTTCCTTAAGGACGAAGATTGTGCACTTGCTTTCAGTTAAGTAATTAATACTTAATTTTAGTTTTACTAAAATTGTCTAGTGCAAGAAGAAGTTTGTGTTTTAAACTACATTACATAAATACCTACACTGGGAAACTACACTCCCAGAGTGCTAGGATTACAGGCGTGAGCCACCTCACCCGGAGAAAATATTTTAAATGCACATTTCTGACTTGTATAAGAATAAACAAAAATTTACCACTTAAGAATAAGAGGACAATAACCCAATAAAATGGTCAAAAGATTTGAAGAGACAATTCACAAAATTACATGAATTTATAAAGAGCACAAAAATATGCTCAAAAACTCTTCTCCTGAGAAATACAAATTTAAAACAGCATAACATACAGCTATATGTACACTAGAATGGATAAAATTAAAATTATTGAGATAATCATGTGGTGATGTAGATGTGGATAATCAGAATTCTTATGTAGTGTTGGTAGGAGAGAGAGTTTAAAATGGTGTAACCATTTAGGAAAATGCTTTGAATTTATTTACATTATTTATAAAGTTATCCACATACCTACCCATTCAACCCGGAGCTTTCAATTCTGGGCATTTACCTATGAGAAATAAAAATCTGTAACTACCCAAATAGTTACAGTGTCATGCAAAGCATAACGAAGTTTCAGTCAACGTGGACTATATAACGACAGTAATGGTACCATAAGATTATAATGGAGCTAAAAAATTCCTATTGCCTAGTGACATCATATCCTTGTAAAGCCTTAGTGCAACATATTGCTCACGTGTTTGTGATGACACTGGTGTAAATCAATGTACTGTGCTGCCAGTCCTATAAAAACATAGCACATACAATCATGTAAAGTACATAATGCTTGATAATGTATTGTATATTATTTGCTTGAAAGTTCATAAAAAAATAGTCCACTGTAAGAGGAATTAGAGGGCATTGATGAGTGTTTGACAGGACATTACGACCAAAGGGTGAGCAATCTAATATATCACTAAGGAGGTGATATATTAATATAAGCTGAAATTCATATAGTAGTAACATTCATCAGGTGTTGGGTAGGTCGGAAGGGGAGGAGGGGATGGGTATATTCACACCTAATGAGTGCGATGCACACTGTCTGGGAGATGGACACTCTTATAGCTCTGACTTCGGTGGGGCAAGAGCAATATACGTAACCTAAACATTTGTACCCTCATAATATGCTGAAATAAAAATAAATAAATAAAAATGGTAACGATGAAAAAAAAATTTTTGAATGACAAAAAAGAAAACGTTCACTTGCAAATTTGCAGTCAGAGAGAATAAGTAGTACAAAAGCTCGACAGCAGGAATAAAATTGACATATTTGAGGTAAAAATTAAAAGAAGGCCAATATGCTAGGAGTTTAGAGGCAAAAAAAGAATCATAAAAGTTGATGTCTAAGAAGCAGGTATTGGTTATAAACATTGGTAAGAAAGGCATATATATGATAGCTCATTCTTTTTAATCATATAATATATATACTGGAAAAATTAAACTTCTTTACATTTTCATAAATATTGATATAATTTTATTTATGTATTTGTGTGTGTGTGCGTATGTGTATTTCTGGAAACAACCATATAGTGACATGAAGGATAGTTCTGAGTTCATGTTGTCATTTGATTCCACTGACATTTTAGTCAGATTGGCTAAATTTTCGGAATTGTTCCACATGAGATGTTGCAAGCATGTTCAGATGATTTGTTACATCCAGGAGTGGCCAGAAAGAATAAAGATATATGCCAAGGAAATTGTAATATTAAATGAGAGAAGCAGGTTACGATGTGTCCAAGAAGAAGGAAGTGATATAAAGAGACTGTGTCATGTTATTGAAATGCCAAGAGTAATGATTTCATAATAAAACAGGCAAGAATCTCAATCCAAATATTTGGATGTGTACAGACATAATTTTTTGTATCTATTTAACTCAATTTAATTTATGTCATGTCTCTACTTCACCAGAAGAAAATAAATTTATTTGTGATTTGTTTCTATTATGTACCGTTTTATCTAAATTGCATGGGTTGGGAGAGGAGAGATTATTTTGTGTTCGTTATCATCTGCCTAGTCTGCCGACTCTCATTACCATTAGCTATTCTTGTCCTCAACCATCAGTCTACACAAGTTGCCAGCAAGTTCCCTCCTCAATTATTTTTAGATTGCATCCTCTTCTCCCAACATTCATATAAAAAATAACACCATATTCATTCTACTGTTTCTTTAAGCTGGTCTGTCATTTTTGAAGGTCTTGTCTCCACTTATTGTTTGTTCTATTTCCTGTTTTTCCTGTAGCTAAATCTAAGAAGCATGAAGCAACATCCCTCTGCTCTTAAATTTCTTAAAGTATATGAGATTTTCTTGATGTTGCTATCTTCCTTTTCAGCAATTGGAGCAGTCTTTTTTTTTTAAAGCCTCTATTCCCAGAAAGCCATCAATATACATTAACTTGTTTTCACTCTTATTTTTCCATCCTCAACCACTCTCGCCCCAGAAAAAAATATTTTTTTTTCTTTTTCTAGTCTCAAAAATAAGAAACATTGCTCATCTATCAACCTGCTTTCTCCAAAATCATTTTCATTGCCATTAATCATTATATTGCCTGAGATCCTAGATTTGGAAATCAAACCCAAGTATTTGTTAAAATTTTTTTGAAGTTTTTCTATTTTCTGCTTTTACATCCCTCTCATGCATAAATGAACACAATGGAACTGTCATCTGATTTGGTGATGGTGATGTGGGTGTGGGGGTGGGGGTGTGTGTGTGTGTGTGTATGTTTGTGATCATCGTTATGCTTTCACCAACTAATAACATGACAAGTTGAGATCTCAAAAGGACACAAGGTAGAAAAATGTTGTCTTATAGTCAAATTGAATTAACAAAGCATTAGGTACTCACCTACACATTCCATTCAAATACTTAGTATATTTGACCCACAAAATGAAATGATTTTAAATTTTAGTTTCATATTGATATGTTCAATTAAAAAGTCCTTTGAGTCTTTAGAATAAAGAATAAGGGGGAAAAAAGAAAAAACAAAGAGCATATCTAAATTTAAAAAATACAATTAGGAGATTTATTTATTTAAAAAAAACATGAGATCCCCTTTTCTATTCTCTACTCATGTAATATGTTACAGTAATTTTTAAGAAATTGTTTTATTAGTAATTATAATTTTATAACTTACAAGAGCAGCAATACAGCAATATAGTGAGAAGAAAGCCTATGAAATGGAATTTATTCTTATATCTAGGCATTTGCTTTTACATTTTTATTAATTTGTCTACAAAAACCTTTCCATAAGTATAAATTGAAGTATGGGGAGAATCTGCATTTTATTGTTTAGCTCTTATTGAGCAAATCATGCAAAATGCTTTGGGTGCTATCTAGCTAGTATATGAATCTTTAATATTATTAAAACAAAAATGAGTAGCTGCTGAGCTAATTAAAGAAATTTAAAAAGGAAGGATAACAATTTCTTTGTTAAGCATAATTGATAGGACAAATCTAATTTGAAAGGTTAACAAGCACTCTAAAACTATTGAATCAAGTAAAGAGTGATGCACCTATTACAATTATATATAGTTGGAGGGCACATTCATTTTTATATATTAAAATTTGTATTTCATTATGCCAGCCAAAATCTGAATTGCAGATATTGGAGAATATATTATATGAAATGTGAATTGAGGTTTTTAATTGATTCACAATTCAGATCCATTTTTGTAGTTTAACAGTACTTGTATGAAGTATTTGTTTTGAAATATCATTATATAAAGTCATCATTTTATACACTTAATAAATATTAGGTACCTGATATGTGATTTTTGCCTTAAATATGTTGTCTACACCATATTAATTACTTGTTTCTTAAGCAAAGTAAAACTTTTATTCCTCACCTGTTTTTCTAAAATATAACATATGTGTGTGTCTCACTGACCCATTTGTTTTCCCTGACCAAATTGTATAGATGTCTAATTCCCTTTTATACAAAGATTTTATTCTCTGTTTTCCATTAATTTTTTATTTTCATTCTAGTCAATGCAACCATTTTTTAGTTTATTTGTGGATCAGACAACAGACAGGCTTAGATATGAATAAGTGATTGAAGATTTACTAGGATTAAGTTTCAGTCATGCCTCACTCCCTGTTTTATTTGTTTGTTTGTTTTTTGTTTTGTTTTCTTGTATTACTGTGATGAAGGGAAAAGCCTTCTAGAAATATACTCTCACATTTGAATTGCCAAATTACCTCAAGCATTACAAAAAAATAAAATAAAATAAACAAATATATTTCTCAATCAGTGAAGAAAGTTATTTCCTCTCTCAGGAAAAAGGTCAACGCAGGACACTGTTAGGATAAATAATGCAGCACTATTAGTAATGCTTGTCTCTTACAAAGATCACTTCAAGCTTGGTTCTGAGTTAAATATGACCCTAGAGTGACTTGAGGCATTAAATGTACTCCTCTGTGCTTTGAAATATAATGATTCTGACAATGCTGATCTTTGAAGTCAAAATACGTGTGATTCAAAGTTTGATAAACATGATCTCTGTTAGGTTGTGTCAATCTGAAAATATCATAGTGGAACTCTATCTTATTGCATTGCGCTGAAATTTTATGGCCTGAAGCTCTAATGTCTCACAAGGAGGAGCACACAATGTTTCACCAACTAAGGAATATGTGATAAAAATGGGGAGCAAAAGAAGTAAAAAAGGAATTACACTGAAACACCTTGCATCATCTCTTTTTTGCTCACATCTTCATGGCTCTGTCATTTTTACTGCGTTAGTGTACTGGATTGCATGTTTATTGCTAAATATCTCTAAAAGAAAAGATCTTTTGAAATAGATTAAACATGTATTTCTGATCAAGTCATGTTTAAATCCCACAAGTGACTTTCAAACAAAGTACAAACTCCTTATTTTGATATTATGTTAAGTCTTTGGTCTCTGTCTCTGTTTTTAGCATTCTTTTTTTTTTTTTTTCAGCTTATTATGGGGGTACAAAAGCTCAAGTTACATACGTTGCCCATGTACCACCTATCCCCCCGAGTCAGAGCTCCAAGCGTGCCCATTCCCCAGACAGTGCGCAACGCACTCATCATGTAGGCATACACCCATCCCCTCCCACCACCCCCCACTTCAGTCTGATATCCAATTGGTATCATTCCCAAATGTACATTTAGGTGATGATCAGGGAAACCAATTTTCTGGTGAGTACATGTGATGCTTGTTTTTCCATTCTTGGGATACTTCACTTAATATAATGGGTTCCAACTCTCTCCAGGAGAACCAAAGAGATGTCGTATCACTGTTATTTCTTAAAGCTGAGTAATACTCCATGGTATACATATACCACAATTTACTAATCCATTCATGAATTGATGGGCATTTGGGTTGTTTCCACATTTTTGCGATTACAGCTTTCACCTCTCACAAAAATCAAATCACGGTGGATAATAGACTTAAACCTTAGGTATGAAATGATTAGAATTCTAGAAGAAAATGTAGGAAAGACTCTTACAGACATTGGCCTAGGCAATGAATTTATGAAGAATACCCCTAAGGCAATCACAGCAACAACAAAAATAAATGAATGGGACCTGACTAAATTAAAAAGCTTCTGCACAGCCAAAGAAACAGTCACGAGAATAAACAGACAACCTACAGAATGGGAAAAAATTTTTGCATACTACACATAAGATAAAGGACTGATAACAAGAATCTATTTAGAACTCAGGAAAATCAGCAAGAAAAAATCAAACAACCCTATCAAAAAGTGGGCAAACAACATGAATAGAAATTTTTCAAAAGAAGCTATAAGAATGGCTAACAAACATATGAAAAAATGCTCAGCATCCCTAATCATCAGGGAAATGCAAATCAAAACCGCAGTGAGATATCACTTAACTCCAGTGAGAATGGCCTTTATCAAAAAGTCCCAAAACAACACATGTTGGCATGGATGCGGAGAGACAGGAACACTCATACACTGCTGGTGGGACTGCAAACTAGTGCAACCCCTGTGGAAAGCATTATGGAGATACCTTACACAGATTCAAGTAGACCTACCATTCGACCCAGCAATACCATTATTGGGCATCTACTCAAAGGAACAAAAGTCATTCTATGACAAAGACACCTGTACCCGAATGTTTATAGCAGCATTCTTTTTTTTTTCTTCTTGAAATGATAAATAAAAGATATTATTATTTTTATTGATACATAATAATTTTATATATTAATATTTTTAGGGTACATGTGACATTTTTATACATGCATACAATGTGTAATGTTCTTACTATGCTCTCATGTTCATTTTATGATATGATTTTTCCAACACCTAGAGTTACACAAATGTGTTGGATATTCCTCTCTCCTTTTACCACCTGCTGATTTCTCTCTGCTTAAAGTCCTGTTCCTCTTATTTCCAGGTTAGATAATGCCTAATCATTTAGTCTACTACACCTTGAAACATTTTCCAAATCTCTATTATCTCAAACTGAGTTAGGTATCTTTCCTGTTCATCCCATTATAATGTTCTAAATTTCTATATATTATTACTTAATACTCTCCTTTCTTACGATTAACATTGAGTGGTTCACAGAAACTTTTGAGAATAAAGTCAGTGCCTTGGTTGTTAGCATCCAGAGTCAAAAGTTTATCTCAGGAGCCTATGCTGAAAGAGAAAACTAAGCAATTGGTTTTTAGCAGGCAATGAACAATCCCAAGGATCAGAATCTTCCCTGAACTAAAGTCTGAGTAATTTAGTCTAATAAATTGATCAGAGAAAGTTTCAGCTCAAGAAAAAGAATCATAAGCAGGATAAGCCAAGTTAATGTCTAGCAGACTAAGTTACATCTTAGCCCATTAAAACCCTTTCTGAATTGAGTTGATGAATTATTCAAAAGAGAATCTAATCTCCAAGAGAACAAAAGATCTAAATGGGAAAATGGGTTGAATTTGATATAGACCTAACTCCTTTTAAATTTCACATAAGAATTTTAGCAGTTCTAAAGGAGTTTCTAATTATCTTCTGAATTTTTCTTTTGTATTTTAAACAAATTCTCTGTATTCCTGTAGCTACTACTGCTACATATATTTTCAAAAGGTGTGGAGAGTTGTTCAGATGTAGCAGGGAGTTAAGAAATTCACAGCTGGCTTATAATTAAAGCAGAGAAATACTTGATGACACTTACACAAGTGAAATAATGAATCAAATCCCTAGATCCTCTTAGAAACAAAACAATGCAAAATTTAAATAAAGCCATGAAGAAGGAAATGACATAGAATTTTAGTTATTTAACTGACAAGAGATTCCGTGATTCCCTATAACCTGAAACCACAATAATTTTATCTCCTAATGAATTTCAATGACATTTCATATGACATTATTTATTATGCATTCATTCATTAATTCATTCAATGCATATTTATGAGCATCTTCTGGTAGAGACCTTGTTAGTTAGTAAGCCTAGCAAACAGTTATAGAAACTGCCCTACAAGACACAGAGAAATAATCGATAATTGCAAAAGTCTGGTAATTATTTTAGAAGCGAAAAAACACTGTATTCAGGGGTTATATGAGAGTTGTGATGTAAGGAACCATAGTTGATGGGGGTTGGTTACAAAGGATGCGGAGAAAATGAAGTTTAAGATGAGACTTAAAATATTCAAAGGAGGAATTAGCAAATAAAAGATAAAGTACCTAAAGAATAATATTTCTAGAAGAGGGAACAACTGTGCATTTACCAAGGGAGTCTTGTTCTAGTAAGTGAAAATCAAAAGGACAGGATAGCTCTAACATAATTGAGAGAAGAGAAAATAATAAGGAATGATGTTGCAAGGTAAGTAGTTCAGATTTGCAAATTAATCCTCTAACAGCAGTAGAGAAATGGATGTTATGCTAGGTAGATAAATTGAAATGCTTTTGCAGTAATCCCTGCCAGAGATATCCTAATAAAATACAGTAGTTACCACGATACAGAAATTAGTAGTCTGATTAAAAAAAAAAAAAAAAAAACCTATTTAGGAAGTAGGTGCTACCAGTCCTAGCTAAATGGATAAGATTCTTAGAGATCATTGCTAGAATGTTTCCATTGGCGTAACAAGGGGAGAAAGTAGATCATAATGGATTGAGCAATGAATGTAAAATGGCTAATTGAAAATTAAATAGATAAATCTATCAAAACATTTGGCTGGAAAGGAAAGAGAAATGTAATGATTTTTTAATGGTGGATAGAAGCAGAGATTTGAGCATGGTTTCATGCTTATACCAGGAAGCCATACAGAGACAAAGAAGTTGAAGATAGAGCAGAACAGAAGAATTGGAATTGAAGTGCTATTCCTTATTTTTTTTTTTTTTTTGGAGATAGAGTCTCTCTCTGTTGCCCGGGCTAGAGTGCCATGGTGTCAGCCTAGCTCACAACAACCTCAAACTCCTGGGCTCAAGCAATCTCCCTGCCTCAGCCTCCCGAGTAGCTGGGACTACAGGCATGCACCACCATGCCCAGCTAATTTTTTTCTATATATATTTTTAGCTGTCCAAATCATTTCTTTCTATTTTTAGTAGAGACGGGGTCTCGCTCTTGCTCAGGCTGGTCTCGAACTCCAGACCTTGAGTGATCCTCCCGCCTTGGACTCCCAGAGCGCTAGGATTACAGGTGTGAGCCACTGCGCCCGGCCTGAAATGCTATTCTTAATGAGGCAAATGTGGTTGGCTTCAGAGCAAAGGTAGAAGCATTAGCATTGTATAGGAATGGGGATTCCTCTCTCAATTTTACAGTTAGAGGTAACATATCTTGCTTGAAGGATTTGTGGGAGGAGCTTAAAGAACAATTAAATTTTAAGATTGACAGTTAAATTGATCTGGAATTCATGAAAAGACAATGGACCTAGGGAACTGAGGATATTTATAAGAGAGTAGCTATAGATTGTTGAACTTAACCTGAAAAGAAAATCAGAAAGAAAAAAAAAAAGAAGTGAAACAATATGCAAAAAGCAGTTACTAGGAAACTGAGCTACCCCTTGAATTTGAAGAACAAATAAAAAGGTGGTGAACAAATGCAAAACAGAAAAGAACCCTTTATGAGATATTTCTAAGGCCTACTTCTTCAGGTGGCCAGTGCCACCCAGGGAAAACAAGGTCAAGAAATTTGCCAGGGGAACAGATGGCTAAAATGCACTGAAGGGGAAAGTTACAGATCTAAGAGAATAGCGAGGTAGGAAATTGAGAGAGAGAATTCTTTTTGATGGGCTACCTAAACATTGAAACCATATTAAAAAAAATCATATAAAGAATGGCAAAAGATTTGGTGAGAAAGAAAAATAAGCATCTGCACTCGAATGTTTATAGCAGAATTTCTGAAATGATAGCAATTGAGAAGTATAGAGATATTATGTCCAAATGACCTTTGCCTCAAAATACCAGTAGGGTTACCCAAGGATGAAGGAAAAATGATCCGAAATTGGCTTTGGATCAGAGAAAACTGTTCCCTTTTATTATCCTGAGATATGTATGAGAAATTTGAAATAATGAATTACCTCCAAACCAAATAGCCATTTAATCTGACATATGAAAAGTCACCCTTCCAAAAATAAGAGGGTTTTTCTTATCTTTATATCTCTGTTGTTCCCTCCAGTTTGTAATCACCCCATTCATGTTAAGGATGATATTACTTTTATTTCCACATCACAAAAAATACGTTCACTTTTATGTGAGAGGTCATGGTGTACTATACCAGTTACAGTACCACCAGCAACCTGTCAACTAAAATTTTTTCTAAGTATTATAACTTTTCAGTGTTTTTTTTTTTTTTATGTAACACTTTGCTAAATTCTAAGAGGGTTAAAAATTAGCTAAAATTTTGAGCTAACAATTTTACCAGTATTTGAAAACAAAATATATTTTGGTTAGAAATCTTTCAGTCTGGAACTAAACACACACACACACACACACACACATACACACACACGCGCGCGCGCACGCTCTTAAGGAACAAAAATGCTTTAAGCAAAATTGACTTAATCATGGAGCTGATGCCTGTCTATATCCATTTGAATTGATTTATTGATTCTTATAATATTTGCTATTGAAAAGACCTATGCTGAGTTTAATTATGAAATGACTTTTTTAAATTAGCTGTTAGATTTCAGGGAGTATCTCTAAAATTTTCTCATGATTATAAATTTTAATTTATCCACATTTAAATCTATTCACCCTCGTGTAGTTATTCTAATTCCAAATAAATCTTCAAAAAACAAGGAAACATGCTGGTTATAAAGCTTAGTGCAGAAAGCTCTGCTGTCCTATTCTGTTATAAGGTTCATCATTTGAAGTGAAGTGGCACTTCTGATTACAGGACTGTTAGTCACAAGGCTACATACTTAGCCTTGTAATTAAAGCAGATTATGATATTTCAGTTTCCTGTTGATCCAGACAGTGGCAGAGGACTGGATTTACGTTGTGCTATTTCTTTCTTTGTGTTAGAGGATTTGTCTCAGGAAGTAGATTTTAGAATTGTATGGCTTTACATGTTCCTTGACAGATAATATTACATTTTATAGCTTTGATTTTTACTATGTTTTATACTTTCTCTGTGTGGTCACGATGATTTTTTTTTTCTCTTTATGCCCTCAAAAGTGAATGATGAGACAGAAGACAACATGAAATATCACAACAATTGCAATATTTGCAATTAATAATTTTTTAAATGTATTTTTTACTTGGCAAATGACAATTATACATATTTATAGGGTACAAGTGATATTCAATGCATGTAAAATGTAGTGATCACATTAGCACAATTAGCATGTTCATTGTCTCAAACGTTTATCATTTCTTTATGTTAGGAATATTCAATATCCTCTCCTCTAGCTATTTGAAAATATATACTATATTATTGTTAACTGTAGTCATCCTACATTGCTTTTCAGCTAGATAAGAGCAATGACTTCTAATGTTTTTTAGCAATATTTTTTTAATAAAACAAGAAGATTTTGTAACCTCTGCCAAAATATTACCTAGTGATTATTATATACCAGTTCTGAAAGTATAAAGAATTAACAGCTACAGTCCCTGCAGTTACAATCTCCTTATTATCATGTATCTGGCAAGGATGTGATCTGCATGTAGTTTGATATGAACAGGATTACTGCTGATTGTCTATTCAGGCTTCGTTTTTCTGATAACAATGAACAAACTCCAAAAAAACCAAGTGTTTGGATAACAGGGTCGCACATGCCCTCCACAGCTACATGTTTTAGTTTTAAGTTTGCACCTGCCCAGTGTCTGAGACTATCCCAGATGGCAGCCTCAGGGCCCTTTCTGTTCTCTCATATTTTGTCTGCAGTGCTGCCAGTGATGCATCACCAACTCTGAGCACTACTCTCCTTTTATCCAGGTACCATAGCTATAAGGGGAAGATAATTCAGAACAGCCACTTGCCTTCCAGGTACATATTAATGGGAAGTAAACATACCTTGCACTGTATTCATTAAAGTACTTCACTGTTAACAACAGCAGTCATTTGACATAGCATGTGTCATTCACAGCATCTGATCGTTTTGTCTAAAAGACTTACCCTGAGGAAAAGTGATTTGAAAATAAATACTTCATAGTCCCTTTGCTTTGAAAAGTTATTGAGTGGCCAAATTAGTTGAATATTGCACATAAATGTCTAGAGATATTTTGGGGGACCTGGGTCCCTATAATGGAATGTTTTACTTAAGTCTATTTGTTTTTTTCTGGTGGATTGACCTTTTTATCGGTATAAAATGTTTCTCTTTATCTCCACTGATAATTTTTCTTTTAACATTTTTACTTTTATAGTGGTAAAACATATATAACATAAAATTTCCTTTTCTGACAATTTTTAAATTACAATTAGTGGCATGGATTACATTCACAACATTGTGTGATCATTACAACTACTAGTTTCAAAAGTTTTGATTGCACTAAACAGAAACTCTGAAGTCATCTTCTAATAACTCCTCATTCTCCTTTTTCCCAAGCCACTGGTAAGCTTTAATCTATTTCTGAATTTGACTGTTCTACATATTTCATATAAGTTACATCATACAATATTTGTCCTTTTATTCTTTTGTGCCTGGTTTCACTTAGCACAATAGTATTATCAAGTTTCATCCATATTGTAAGCATATATCAAGATTTAATTCCTTTTTATGGCAGAACAATATGTCCTTGTATACTACATTTTGTTTACCCATTCATCTATCGATGGACACTTGGATTATTTTTCTTTTTTGGCTATTGTAAATAGTCAGTGAACACTGGTATTCAAATATCTGTTTGATTCCCTGTTTTCTATTAGTTTAGGTAAAGTATATACCCAGGAATAGAATTACTGAGTCATGTGGCAATTCTATGTTTAAGTTTTGAAGAACTTCTAAGTTATTTTCCATCACGGCTGAACAATTTAACATTCTAACTAACAATCTATGAGGATTTGAATTTCTACAAATTTTTGCTAACTCTTGCTATTTCTGTTATTTTGGTTGTTTGATTGATTTTAATATAGCTATTCTAGTAAGTGTGATGCAATATTTAAATGGCTTTGATTTCCATTTCTGTAATGATTAATGATGTTGAGCATATTTATATCTATTTCAAGTCCTTTTCTCTTTTATAAATGAAGTTGTTTGTTCACTTTCTTGATAATGTCCTTAGATACACAGAAGTTTTCAAACCAAAACAGCATGGTACTGGCACAAGAAGAGAAACATAGACCAATGGAACAGAATTGAGAACCCAGATAGAAAACCATCCTCGTATAGACATCTAATCTTTGACAAAGCAGACAAAAACATACACTGGGGAAAAGAATCCTTATTCAATAAATGGTACTGGGAAAACTGGATAGCCACATGTAGAAGACTGAAACAGGACCCACACCTTTCACCTCTCACAAATATCAACTCATGGTGGATAACAGACCTAAATCTAAGGCGTGAAACTATAAGAATTCTAGAAGAAAATGTTGGAAAAACTCTTATAGATTTTGGTCTAGGCAAAGAATTTATGAAGAAGACCCCAAAGGCAATCACAGAAACAACAACAAAAAAATAAATGATAAGCTGTTTGCTCACATAAGCAAGCTATAATTCAAATAAATTGATTTCAGGAATTTTATGAGGCAAAAAGTGAAGTTATTTGTTGGTTAAAGTCACATATTCTTAAGAAAAATTTCTTTGATAAAATAGTGAGGTCATGTCGACAAAAGTGACCTCCTTTCAATGCTGATATTTAAGCTGTATGGATGCAGATGGTCTCAATTATCATCAGCAAAACCCAGTTAACTGATAACATACAAGCCAAATAATTTAAAAAATCTTCTCAGATTGAAGTTGCAACTGGAAGCAGTGACCACATCAGTATAAAACAATATGTATTTAAATGCATCCTTTATTATCCCTTGAAGAAGATTTCAATTTTCTTCACCCCAGGATTCCACATATGACTGAGGAAATACTTTTTTTTAGGAGGGAATGTTTATAGGATTTAGCAAACATTTCAATAGTTAGGAAGCAGTGACATCCTTAATATTCTATCATGTACTGCATACTCATGAGTAAAATTTTAAAGATGAATACATATGGACAGACTGTGGCTCTAATTGGGCAATAAATTATGTATGTATGAAGTTACTATTTTTAATCTTTATTTTTTTCCAACAGGTTTTCCCTACAGCATGTCAAGATTCTGTGAATTAGTTTAGTATAAAAGCAATTATAAAATAATGAAGCAGGAAAGGGACTTATCACTACTTTGCAAATTTCTTCTTTTCTGAAATTTTTTTAATACTCATTCTACATGGTAAAATCATGGATATTTTGCATAGAGCACTATCAATATATCAAGAATCCAATACTGGGCTAGATCAATACATTGTAAAGGTTCAGATGGAAACAAAACATATCACAAAAGGCAGATTAATAATTTTAAGCTTCAAACAGATAATTTAAACTATGTTTAAATTATCAAACAGATAATTTAAACTATATCTAAACTATAGTTTAGATATAAACTATCTATTAAAAGAGAAGCTAAATTAATTTGAGAAAAAGGGTATAGATAGAAGCCTCCTGTTAGTAGCACCCAGAGTCAGAATAGCATGACTTTATCCAGAGAAATTCAATTCTGGATTCAAAATGCAACCCCAATTCAGCAAAATAAAACAGCACATATCCAACACAACCAAAGTCATCTTACTGGATTACAGTTAAGCTACAGCCTGTTTTCATATAAGCAAGTCCCTGCTGTTCTCTCTCTTATTCATGCAGATTATTTGAGAGTACCATTAAAGCTTCAATAAAATTCTTCTCAAATAAGTTTTTCTTACTCCATGATGTGCTGTAATGTTTCTGCACCCTTATAAACTGCCACACAAGGAATCTACACTGTGGACAATTGTTGAGTCTCTGTCCTAAGAAGGGATTAGATAGTTACATTAATTTTTGGACACTCTGACAAATTGCCTTATACCCTGTGGACAGTTTAGGAACACAGGGCAAACACAAACTACTTATTTTAGAGGGATAGGAAGTGAGTCAATAAATGCGGACCTTGCTTTCCACAACTAAACCACAATAACTGGAAAGCATAGCTCATGACACCATTTAGTAACTTGCCTAGGATTTAAGGAAGAGATTCTCAGGAGCAATTATTTTAACTATATGGATATTTAAAAAATTGAAAATAACCAATAAAAAACTAAAAACCATATTGACTAAATTATTTGCCAGGTCTTTGCCAGTTGATGTGAGATATTGTCATTTTTTCCAGATGAGATAGAATGCTTTATATCCAAAAAAGAACTGTATAGACATTTCATAGTTTATATCATTTAGTCATGCTTTCTTGTAAAAATTCACAGATTTTATTCTTAACTATTTGATTTAATAGTAACAATTTTAGAAACGTTAATAAGCACTTTGAAAGTGATGTTTTAAATATTTATACTCAATCTTGTTTAATTAAAAAAATGCCTTTCCCAGATCAGTCATATTAAGATTTCTGACACTTGAAAGTAATGAGTAAGCGCTTCTTCAGCGATTCATAAAGAACGGTGTTCTTAGACATAGTCCCCTTAATTATACAGCATGTTTTCAAGTATCTATCTGTATCCCATCTGTCTTATACTAGCATATTACATTTAAGCTTAATTTTTATAATTATGTTAAATTGATTTGCCCTTCAATATTTTAATAATAGAACTTGTAAAATCACTTAGCTATTAAGTCACAAAATATCTTTATAAATGTTAGCTGTCTATTAATTTATCAAAGTACTACAATATGGCTTTCCTTCAGTAGTAAAGTCTCCTACCGTACTTAAAACATGTTCAATATGCTAAAGGTGGGGGTGTGACCCACACCTAAATTTGTAGAAGAACATCTATATCACAAAATGAAACTTGCTTGTTTTGCCAGATTTTAGAGTAAAATCTAACATCCCTAAAAAGTAATCCATAAAAAACAACTGGTATTTAAATAAATAAATAAACAAAACAAGCAAATAAAAAACAGTTAAAGAAGATGTACAAGAATCCTATGTGAAATGTGAAAATATGGAATAATTCAAAAAAACAGGATTTATAAATTAAGAGATGGCAAATGTCATGGCAGGGGCATTTATTTTAGTTTTACTAACCATTTACACATATACAGTATTTAGCAGTTAACAAATATTTGGGGGAAATTAAACAAAACTAATTCAGTAGTGTCAGGGAAAATGTTGCTGAAACAGTATGTTATAACATATAAATTCATCAGAGTTTGAACTTTGTTCAATTCCCTGACTGCATATTAAACAAACTTTTTCTTTTTAACTAGATCTATAAAAGGGACATAAAAACATCCTATGTCTTCAATATAATATCATTTCAAATGAAAACTTTTACCAGCCTGCTTTGAATTGCATTTATGCATGAACCCTGATTCTCAGACTGAACATTCCTTGAAGGCAGAATATCAATCTCCTTCAAGGCTCCAGTTTCAGTTGCTAGTGCAGTGTTTAGCAAAAGGTGGATACTCCATAAACAAAATTTGAATGAAAGCATGAAACTTATGTTCACCAAAGGATTTTCTGGCCCTTGCTGATTGCATAGTATATTGTTTAAAATAGAAGAATTTGGCTGTGAAAATCTTCAAACTCAACAAGTGCTGGCTCAATTCAAGTAAGCAGCTTGTTTTTCTCACTTGTTAGAGTTGCTTAGCCCAGTGCAGAAGAGAAATTCCCACAATCCCATCAGAGATCTAGGCTCCTTCAGCTTTACACTCTGCCATCCTTAATGTGAAAGATTTTCCCTCAAGCTTACAAGAATGTGCAGGCATTACTGGCCATCAAGCCGGTACTTCACATAGGAGAAGGCTGAAGGCAGAGGAAAAAAAAATAAAAGCGGGAGGGGTGGGAGTGGGAGAGCAATGGGAGCAAGTCATCCAGATCAATTCCTTAATTTTATTTTGGAATCCCAACCAGAAGCTTCTCCTTACATCTCATTGACCAGAACTGTGTCTCATGACCTCTTTTAGATGTAAGCCAGTCTGGGATGTTGAATTTTATTACAAGGAAAAAAATAAAATTGATACTGATTACTTAATTAACAATGCTTGCGATCATCTCCTTCTGTGGTTACTAACCTGATGTGTACTCTGTCCATGAAATAAACACACTCCCCACCCCACTGCCATGGGTAAAAATGTCTAAAATTCCATAAATTACTGTACTCATTTTAAAGAGATGTCCCTGAGATTCCAACGTAGATCATCATGACCACCTCACTTCTCCAACACATATAAAATATTAAATACAATGGAGGCTGGGCACAGTGGCTCATGCCTGTAATCTTAGCACTTTGGGAGGCTGAGGCAGGAGGATCCTTTGAGGCCAGGAGTTTAAGACGAGCCTGGGCAATAGCAAGACCCTGTCTTTACAAAAAATAGAAAAATTAGTCAGGTGTGTTGGCAAGCACCTGTAGTCCAGCTTGAGGCAAGAGGATCATTTGAACCCAGGAGTTGGAGGGTGCAGTGAGCTATGATTGTGCCATTGCACTCTAGCCTGGGCAACCAACATAGCAAGACCCTGTCTTAAAACAAAAACCAAAAAACGGTAGTGAAAAAGGAACAAGACAACCACACCAAAGATTCCTAATCGAGAAAGGAAAGTATGAGATGCACAAGGTCTTAGTTCCAGAGCAACCATCAAATCCTATTCTGCAGGAATGATCTACACTCCATGCCTGCCGGAGGAGTCACATTCTTAGTTGGCCAATCTGTCATTGGTTCTGATTTCTTGGACATTTTTTTCCCCCCATATCCTCCGCAACTCCTGAATCTGTCCTCTGGGAGAAACCTCATTTTGTATTTTTCTCCACGGCCACATCTGAGATGGATCTTGAATGCAATTCCTTTCTTAGATGCAGTGCGGTTTTTCCAGTCCATTTGCTATTGGATGGAGTTCAGCGTCCCAGAGATTAGCCTGGGAATTGAAGCATCACAAACACTTACTAGCAATTTTCAGAGTTTCTTTCGCAATACACTTCCTTCAGAAACTTAGTAAATGTCCTTCTCTTTCACTTTCAGACAATTCCTTTGATTAGTACGGGGAGATAAAGATGTTGTCTAGGAAATGTCCTCTCTCTCTCTCTCTCCCTCTCTGTACCTCACTAGCCGTTAAGTAAATGGACATTCCCTTGAGGGAATCCAAAATGACATCATCTAATTGGAGAGGCATTATCTTTTATTTGATTATGGCTGGAATGTTCCATTTAATGGAGAGAAATCTTAATAGGAAGTGCTAGAGAGAGGCTTGAGATCACAATCTTTTCTCCTGTAAAGGGAGTCTCATCGCAGCTGCTTATAACAACTTCCGTTTGGCATACAGAGGCGGAATTCTTTCAACTATGAAAGTTTACCAACATCGGAAGTCACACTGAAGTGTTATTGTATGCCACAGCTTGAGTGTTCCTCCACAGCTTGAGTGTTGAACAAAGTGGTTTTCCTTTCCTTCTCTGCTGGCAAAGTGACTGTTCCTCATCTGACGCTGTCTTCTTTTTCAAGAAACACTATGAAGAAATCAATACAATAAATAAAGCAATTCTGACTCACTTGTTTTTGTCTCTTAAGACTGCAGCTCTGTCAGCATGTAGTCTGTGGCTCACTGGTCAGTGTATGAAACACTTGTCTGAGGTGTTTGAAGAGCTTACATGTGCATCAAAAAGCTCACCAGTACTTGAGATTTTAATATCAAAGTTTAATATCACAGTGCCTACAGTCCAATCTCTTCCCAACTGCCAATTCCGTATTTTAAAATATGTTACTTGTCACCATACAATCTAATAGGCATAATTAATTAATTAGTGTAATTAATCTAGGTAATTAATTCTGTGGCTGTTACTAATGTGTTTGGTGCACAAAAAAAATACAACACAAAAGAGTAGCTTAATCATTTTCCTTCCTTTTCTTTCTTTTCTTTTTCTTTCTTTATTTCTTCTTTCTTTTTTTAATGATCTGATTAGAAGTCAAAGCTTGGCTGTAGAGGGTTGCATGGTGGCTAAATTTTTACTTCAAGGACCTCAGATTCCAGTTTCTTTCTGTTCTATTATTCTTAGAATGTGACTTCCTCCCTTGCATTAGGCTCTTAAATATCTGTGACTATAATACCGTGACTATAATACTGCATTGTATACTTGAAAATTGCTAAGAGAGTAGATCTTAAGTGCTCTCACCACACATACACAGAATGGTGACTATGTGAGGAGGTGGTTATATTAATTAGCTTCCTTACAGTAATCATTTCACAATGTCTATGTACATCAAAACATCACAGTGTACATCTTAAATTCATACAATTTTTATAACAAAAAAATATCTCCAGGGTTGACTTCATGGGCTTGAGAGCCCTTGTATGGTCACGTGAAACCCTATTCTCAGAAGAGACTGTGTTTTTTATTTACTTTCTTGAAATTCTTAACAATTTTATCTTTGAACTTGTGCCTAGTAAGTGAAGTTAATGAGAAAATAAAGCATGTACATGAACAGAGGAGATGTGCTCTGTGGCAGCATGTGATATACAGGTTCAGACCCAAGGCACAGAGGACAAAGAGCAATTTGTAAGCCAAGCAGTTGAACTGGCTAAAAAGTTACAGAAACTATCAAAGGAAACAATAAAATGCCATTGTATAAATTAACATTTAAAATTAAATTCAGACTCATATAAAAATAATTTCTATGAAGAGAAACAAAATTTTCACTAGAGTCATCACCTCTAGGTGTACTAAAATATATATTTTGAAATAATTTTTCAGAACCATATCTGAAATTTTTCACATCCTATAAAATACACTTAAGGGATGCAGTGTCAATTGTGTTAGCAGAAAGATCCTTCTCAAAATTAAAATTTATCAAAACTCATTTGGGATCTTGCATTTTTCATGAGAAACTGGCATCACTTTCAACTATACTGTTTAAAAATGAAGTTACTAAAAGTATATATTTTGAAGACATAATGAATGGATTTGCAGAAAAGTGAGCCCAAAAGATTGGGCAATCAATCAAATATCATGTTAATGAAGCATTATTTACTACGTTATATAAAGTTATGGGTGAGATATTATTTTTTGTCTTTTATAATATTATTTTCTGCCTCTATATTGTTATTCATGTATAGCAATCTCCCCACTTCCAATATTAAAGTTTAAAATATTTTCAAGGAAATGTATTTATCCCATATTTCCCCCCTGTGTTTTGAACAAGAGACCACATTGTTATTTGCACTCGGTCCTGCAAACTATGTAGCTGGTCCTGGATATCTGATATAACTTTAGGCATTTTGTGTATTTTGCAGCTAGGAGTAAAGGGAAAAATGAAAAGGTAAAAAGTGAAGCCGTGTATGAACTGTATTCCTCTTTTAAAAATACATTTTTTATCCATAAGTAGTTCTTACATCTTATTGCCCAAAATTATATTACATGCTCTCATACTTTCAAGAAAATTTGTGAAGCAGAGAATTTTAAATTGAGCACATTTCCACCCTAAAAAAATTTTTAGATTTGTCTTTGTAGGAAAAGAAGGGTGAATGGATATTGAGGTATTTTTCATTTTGTCAATTTTGAGGCTATGCCTGTGGTTTTACACCTAAGGACACTCAATATCCTCTTTTTCTAGTAGTTATTTTGTAACACCTCCTTTATTATTTTGACTTAAAATTCTGAAAGAGTTTTATATGTTACATATGAAATACAAAAATAAATCTTTATGATGAAAAAAATCAGTCCTAACCATAATCCTAAGAATAAATAAGTGTGACTGTCATCAAATGATGTGCATTTAGATATGTTTATAGTAGAAGACACAATTAGTTGATCAGTGGTTATCTTTATACATGGAATTGTACCCAAAGCATAAATTATACATGCCAATTAAAGTTGATTACACTACATAGACAATTAAATATAAAAGATATTGCTATTATGATATTGCTAAAATTATGATAAACTTCTTATTACAGATTCCAACAAAATACTCTGTGATTTCTCTTGGTTTATAATGAAGTCATATTCTTGAGGGAAAATGTATACATTAAAGGCATGGTAATTAAAAAGTTGGACTTTAGACTTATAAATAAACGAATATATTAATGACATAGATTTTATAGGAGAACACTGAAATGTGTGTAGTTCTTGGACATGTTCTTCCTTGGGCAGGAATGGTAAACACTGTAAAATGTTTAACATCTCTAGTACCTATATTCTAAATATGAGTAATCATTTTGCAATCTATATAAAACCCAAACCAAGCCACGAAATACCCCATGGAGAGGTTAAACCTTTCCCAAAATAATCATTGATTTGCATGATTTTTTCCATTTGGAAAAGTAATTTTATTTAACACTGGATTATTCTGTTTTGTCATAGCTTATTTCTACAGCCTTGTCAGTCCCTACTTCTTCCATGTAAAATTTTTGCACAGTCTTACCAAAATGTGCAGTTCTTTAAATGTATTATGGCATTTCACTCCTTTATACTGTCAATCACACTGCATCCTTTGCATGGAAAGCCCTGATCCTATTCCATACATGCCCACTCATTTGTGAAATTTAAATCAAAGTCCATTCTCCTCAATCTTAGTCTCTTGACTTCTGTGAAATTTCTTATGTTAGTAACCATCATATCCTTTATCCAAACTTTCCCATTATGTGACATTGGCAAAGTTACCTGTCCTCACTGAACTGTAATTTCTTCACTTGTAAATTGAGGATATACTAGTACATGCATTCTATTGTTATAATAATAATCATTATTCAATGAAACAGTATATGAGATATATTTATCACTGTACTTGCCTCATAGTAAGTTCTCAGTAAATGTTTATGATAATTATTATAGGACATTATATGTGTTATAGTACTGCATTGCATACTTTCTTAACCTAACAATATTACTATACTAATCATAAGACAATTAGCTTAAAATTCACAATCAGCATTTTATTTATTGTGTAGCAACTAGTAGGAACTCAATAATTATTTATTGAAGAAATAAATAAATGAATTAATACTTCACAACATGGGGTGACGAAGGTTTGAATGTGTTATCTTTAAGGTTATGATACACTATCTTCTCTTGAATTAATTTTCCTACAATACTATTTGGATTTCCTGAGTTAAAGTTAAAACCTAAAAGAATATTGTCCATCACTGTACTGCCAGCCCAGATATTAAAATTAAGGCATTGTCAAAGTAGTCCCCTAAATAGAAAACTCAACAGGAGTGGAAAATACTGTTTTTCTCCCAAAATACTCTAGAAGCAAGATTTTCCATAGGGTGTCAGGAGAAGTTCCATAAAAGGAAAAATGAAAATCATTTGGACAATGCAAATTAAATTAAGTTAAATTAGTAATGTAACTTTCTTTATTGCAAACATTTTCAGAACCTTAATATTGTACAAGGCATTAAAAGCCTCCAAAAGGAAGATATTTAAAAATCAGATATTCTAATAATTTATATATTATATTACTAAAAATACTTTTATCAACCCACTTATTCATATCTGAACAACAGTTTTAGGAAGGAACAATGAACACTACTTCAACTGTTGGCACATTTTATTGGAAAGAACACACTGACGGCTGTAAAA
This sequence comes from Eulemur rufifrons, assembly GCF_041146395.1. NCBI lineage: Eukaryota > Metazoa > Chordata > Mammalia > Primates > Lemuridae > Eulemur > Eulemur rufifrons. The sequence goes on along the minus strand of NC_091010.1, from coordinate 33,120,646 downwards.
TAAATAGTGTGCAATTTTAAAAATAAGTTAAAAGTGTTACTGTCTCAGTATTAGCTGAGATCACAAGACAACCATCACCAACAACTCCCAGAGTCCAAAGAGAAGTGTGATATCATCACACCAGAATGTGCCAAAGCTCGTCTGAGAACTGGTTTGCAAACCTTACATGACCTCAGTCCTATGAAAGAGCCTGGGAAGGCTGAGTGAACCAGAAATTAGAAGACAAATTTTGGAAAGCAGGGTCTGTGTGTTGGAGTCCCACGCACCCCTGGAGAAATCAGAGGGTGTTTTTTCAGCTGTTTAAGCACTGGACAGAGGGCTTCAGTAGGATCCCTACGAGAGTTTTATATATGTATCTTGGAATTTGGGTGACACTGAATGGATGTCTGACTCATTTCAACAAAACCAAAGCAAGAAAGACTGTGACCAACTAGGTGCTCTTACAGTATAGTAAACAGGTATCACTGCTTGGTGTAGGCTATCATCCAGCATTTGTCAAGGAAAAAGATGTGTGAGTGTCTGAGTATGTTGAATCTGGCCTACAGTGAGAGAGTGGGAGAGAGGGAGAGAGGAAGAGGTGTGGACCTATTTGAAGTTTTACTCACTACAGCCAGATGAGAGAGCAAACTCAAGAGAAAGATGCTAGGAGTGCTACATTATATGTATAAGTATTGCAGGAGGATTTTAAGTGTGTTTAAGTGGGATATGCATTCAGCTACATTAACGTAATGGCCATTTTTAACTAAAATGTTACTAGCAATAGTGGGAGGCTCTCCCAAGAGCACACATATCACATAAAGTACTACTAAAGAGAAGTTTTCAGCTTTAACACATAACCAGAAAGAAGCAATAGACTACCACATCTTAAACACTTGAAAAAGGAAAAAAATCCAGACAGGAAAACAGAAAAGAAGCTGTCCATTAGCCTCTATCCCTTTTCCTAGTGCATCGGTTTGCCTGAAGTACTTAGGCACAGTTCAGGAGCAGGAAGAAAGCAAAACTTAAATGGTTGGGCACTCTTGTACTTTCCTGGATAGAGCTGGAACCCATTCTACTAAGTGAAGTATCACAAGAATGGAAAAACCAGCACCACATGTACTCACCATCAAATTAGTATTAATTGATCAACACATATGTGCACATATAGTGGTAACATTCATCAGGTGTTGGGCAGGTGGGAGGGGAGAGGAGGGGATGGGTATATTCACACCTAATGGATGTGGTGTGCACCATTTGCAGGATAGACATACTTGTAGCTCTGACTTGGGTGGGGCAAAGGCAATATATGTAATCCAAACATTTGTACTCCTGTAATATTCTGGAAAAAAAAAAAAAAACTTAAATGGTTGGACATTTACTTATTGATATAAAATCGTTCGGGGAGTCTAAAGTAAATTTTTTAAAAATTTATTAGTTAAGAATGATTAGAAAAGTCAATGAAGATAGATCCAGATTTCCCCCAAGATAGAAGAAAAGCATATACCACACAGAGTGGTTTACAATGGGAAAAGGAAAGAATGAAGTTAATTTCTATTAATATCCAATGAGTCCCACTAGTTCAATATGCAAATTATGTAATCTTTAAAATTTAATAATATTTTATAGTCCCACTAGTCCACTGTCATCATTTTGCTAATGAAAATACTAAGATGCAAGAGGGTTGAGCACTTTCCCAAAGTCATATGGCTTTCAGACGAGTTCAGAAAACAAGTCTCACAGTACAGAATCCATTGTCGCAATGAAAAGGATTTGCCTTACAAAAGCTTTATCATATGGCAACGTTCTAACATTTATCTTTTATTTACTCACATATCACTAGTTCCCAGTTGCTCAATTTCTGTCAACGAAAGTCTCGCTGCTATTTTCTCTTGTCTTTTCCTCTGCCCCCTATCACAGCTTCCCGTCAAAAAAATGAAAGATGTCCAAAAATAATCTGTTTAACAGATGTATTTACTTTGTTGATGGCACCTTACTCCCTTATTCTTTAACTACTTGTAATTAAAAAATGTAAACATTGAAAAACAAAGCCTTAGTCCACGGAATGGTTTTGTAGTTTAAAGAATCATTGTAAGCATTGAAAGAAACTACTTTCTATATTCATTGACAATTTCATGTGTCATTTAAGCATGAGATCAGTTGTGATGCTAAATAAAGATAAGAAAGATGGTATTGAAATTTCATAGGTAATAAACTAATTTTGGAACACAGACTTATGCTAATGTCTGTCTTTAGACCATACTGGATATCATTTATAAATTATTATGTGACTTGAGCTGCAGTTGATTAGTGGAAAAAATGCACAATGATTTAGTAGATATTTATCTAATTTAATTAAATATTTAGTAATTCTGTCTTTGGAATTTTTCTTTTTATGTGTTGAAGCACATTTTTATTGTTGTTGTTTTGTTTTGTGTTTTGTCTTTTTCCTCCTTTTATTTTTAACTCAAGCACATTTACATCTTCTTGTTAAACCATATAGGGACTATGTATACAATGCCATATCACTGATTTTTTTAGATGTAAATTCTGAAACTATGTGTTTTATACTGGAACTTACTTATTGACATTGGATAATAGTCCACAGTATCCCCAAATTATATAGGGAGCAAGTGTTTTGAAAAAAGGCAGGAAAGAGACAAACTATACAGTAAGAGTCACATGCAAATAATGTCACAGAATGACTGTGGTGAGGTTGCTGCTGCCTCTTCTCTTGTACACTAAACATTGTAGGTTATACCATCAACACTTTTGTCCCTGGTATTGTATGCACCAGCTGGCCCCATGGCCACAGCTGTCCCTTATTCACAGCAAGTGACTAATGGATGAAGTGGCTCTTCTGATAAAGACAAGAGGCCTAGAGGTTGAAACAACTTGTAGTACCCCAGTTATGATAATAATTATATTATTATTATTATTGTAGTATTATTTTACTCACCTAGGGATACATAGAAACTTTGAAAATGCAATTCTGAGTTTCACAGTTATGCATGCAAATGCACACACACACACACACACACACACACACATTCATTATACATGAAGATCACCTCAAGCTGACATCATCTGTAGACTTACCTTCCTAGTTTATTAGTTTGGTGCAAAAGTAATTGCAATGTTAGCATTGTTAACATTTGCTATTTAATATTGGAAAACATTCTGAAATGTGGTTATGTTATACATCATTTTAATATGCATTTCTTGCTTTATTTTTTTGCTAATGACTTATTACTTGCTGTTTATTTTATATTTATTTTAGACTATGGAAATGATGTTAGACAAAAAGCAAGTTAGAGCAATTTTCTTACTGGAGCTCAAAATGGATTGTAAAGCAGCAGAGATAATTTGCAACATCAACAACTCATTTGGCCCAGGAATGGCTAACAAATGTACAGTGCCGTGGTAGTTCAAGAAGTTTTGCATAGGAGACGAGAGTCTTGAAGATGAGAAGTGCAGTGGCAGGTCATTGGAAATTTGAGGAAAATTTATATCCACCAGTATGTGCTAAGACACAGTCTACCCTCATTAATACGACCCTATTACCAAGTTGTCAAATAATCTTTCTGCTGACAATTAAGGCACATAAGGGAATGAAAATCCTAGAGCTAGACTCATTAGGAAAAATAATAAGGTTTATGAGAAATATTCAGAAGCTATAATGTATAGGCATTGAAAATAATTGTTCTTGGGCATGTGCTTTATATAGTACCAGTACAAGCATTACTATTGGCACTTCTCAGACAAATTTTTTCCAACAAAAGAATATTGTCAATGTTAAATCATTAGGTCACGTAAGGGGATGTGAGTCCTAGAGCTTTCCTCAGTAAGGCAATAGAAAAAAAAAAAGGATTGTAAAATCATCCTAAATATGTGGATTTAGAAAAAAAATCCCTCTTAGGTGTTTCATATCATCATTCCTGTAAACATTATCCAATCAGCAATTTAACCATCTAAAGAACATTCCAAGTATCCATGTTTAACTTGTTTCTCTACCAAAATTAGTATTATGTTCTGCTTGAGACTATGTTCAACCCCAACATGCTATAATTATGTTTGATCTACCTTACCAGATATACACGTACTGGAGAGCTTAGTTAGAAGGACAAAGTTAAAGTCTTTGTATATAATACGAGAAAACCAATAAATTTCTATTAATTTTCTATTGATAAAATATCTTCATTGAAATTAAAATCTATTTAATCTTTTAACAAAAAAATATTTGGTGGAAAGATTGTCCAAATATAAGCAAATATGAATTATTTTTGACTTAAAAAGATGATGATTTGATTATTAATTTTATGTTAACTTAGTGAAGTTTTCACTTGCATAAATCAATTAAATAGCATTGATTAATTAATATTCCTCTTTCAAAATATAAGAATTTATTTACCATTTTCTCGTAGGTTTAAGGATGACCCTGCTCTTATGAATTTTCTAGGAAATAAGTAAATGTGATTAGGCCTATATATGACCTATAGGATTCTGAATACCATATTCACTGGAGACAGGTATTTTCTGTATTCCATAAGTGTCAGGGTTGGACAAAAACAACTGAAACCCCAAAGGGAATCAAGCAGGAATAAATTTAATACAAAGCAAGCAAGCACACGGTATTTATCATCTTAGAGGCACCAAGGTGACCCCCAATGATCTGATGTTTCTTCATATCCACATTTTCATTTAACCTCCTTTACCTGAGTGTAGGCAAAATCTCTGAATTGCTTTTTACCAAGATTACATGTCAAAGGTGATGGGATGTCACACTCATCATTATATTACATTGTATAGCACTCCATTTTAGCAGTCTTAGAGAAAGTGGCAATGAGAGAGAGACACAAAAAGAAACAGAAAGAATGAATCTTCTTGTGGGCTTCTTGTGAAGTAAAAAGCAATGTTGGAGAAACATAAACAGCAAGAACTTTACGTGGCCTCCAGTAACCCTGAGTCCTCCAGGATCTGAGTGAAAGTGACCTCCAGCTAACAGAGAGCAAAGAGCTGGGGTCATCAGTCATACAACCTCAAGGAAATAAATAATGTTATCAACCTGATGATCTTAGAATTCTTCCCCATCAGATTTTTCACCAGTTGAACCTCCAGAAGAGAATGCAGGCTAGCCAACAGATTGATTAAGCCAAGGAGATAGTGGAAGAACAAACAACACATGTACTCACCATCAAATTGGTATTAACACATCAACACTTAAGTGCACATACAGTGGTAACATTCACTGGGTGTCAGGCAGATGGGAGGAGGAGGAGGAGGGGGATAGGTATATACACATCTAATGGGTGTGGTGTGCACCATCTGGGGGATGACACACTTGAAGCTCTGACTCAGGTGGGGCAAAGGCAATATATGTAACCTAAACATTTGTACCCCAGTAATATGCTGAAATAAAAAAATTAATAAAAAAAGCCAAGGACATAGCTAAGTAATGCATAAATCCCTGACCCAGAAATCTAAGAGATAATAAATGTGCGGTTTTTGTAACTAAATGTGTGGTAAATTGCTCCTGAGCAATAGAAAATTAGTACATTATCAAAAGGACTGAAGAAGCAAGCTCAGAAAAGATTACTGTTATCTCTGATTTGCACCTGAGGCCTTCCAGAATACAAACTATTAATACCAGTGATTAGAGGTACCAACAGGCCCAAGAGGAATGATTTACACTACAACACTGTTTCCTTTGGAACAATTATTTTCAATGCCTAAACATTATAGCTTTGGAAAACTTATAATCTTTATTATTTTTCTTATTGAGTCAAGCTCCACGATTTTCATTCCCTATGTGACATTGTTTCCTTTGGTGTCAGAAGCTTTTTAGTCTGATGTAATTCCATTTGTCTATTCTTGCATTTGTTGCCTGTGGTTTTTCAGTGTTAAACAAAAGATTCTTGCCTAGCTTATAACAGAGGTAATGGCCTGAAAAAGGGTAAAATATTTTATGAGCCATTTCTTTAAAACCTCTCACCGTTTTAGGGCATTAAAAGCTGACTTCCTGCCTGAGGCCAGTAATCAGTGGGGCAGGGGAGTGTTCTTTGTTTTTTGTACCAAAGGAGATGGCTCCACGGAATTATCTGGGCAGAGGTCATGAGATTGTCTTCATCAGGGATACAGTTACATTACAGGCATACATTACAGTTAACAGCAATAGCCGGGAGCTAAAAATTCCCTTTAAAACCTCTGTCTTTCTGCTTACAGGGAGGATAATGGTAATTTAAGATGAGAGTCTGACATCCTCCTCATTTGCTGGCAAATTAGTAAAGTTCTCTTTCCTTTTCCTCAAACAACTTGTCCTCATTCTTCATTCAGCTGTGGGGACAGGTACTGAACTTTCAGTAACAAGATCAATATCATGAAGCATTTCCTCTATTTTTTCTTCTAGTAGCTTCACAGTTTGGGGTCTTATATTTAACTCTATAATTCATTTTGAGTAGATTTTATAAGCAGTAGAAGTAGTTTTATTTTGCATAGAGATATCCAGTTTTCTTAGCACCATTTATTGAAGAGATTGTACAAACTGAAAGTTAAGGAATGAAAAAAAGATATTCCATGTAAATGAAAACCAAAAAAGCAGGAATAACTATACTTGTATCAGATAAAGTAGACATTAAGCCAAAAACTGTAGAAAGAGACAAAGAGGCCGTTCTATAATGATAAAGGGGTCAATACAGTATGAGGATATAACAATTATAAATATATATGCACCCAACATCAGAGTACCTAGATATATAAAGCAAATATTAATAGACATAAAGGGAGAGATAGATGATAATACAGTGATAGTAAAAAGGACTTAAACACCCACTTTCAGCAATGGACAGATCACCTAGACAGAAAATCAACAAAGAAACACTAGAGTTAAACCACACTCTAAACCAAATGCATCTAATAGACATTTACAGAACATTCCATCAAACAGCCTCAGAACACACATTCTTCTCAGTAGCACAAGGAACATTCTCCAGGATTGATCTCTTTCTTAAATAATAAATTTCTGGCACTTTCTGTTGCTCCTATTAGTTTTTTAGAAAAATATTAATAGGAAACCAACTGCTTCTAGGTACTAAATTGTGGAATATATACAGATGAAAAAATATTGTGTGTGTCTGCAAGGAACTTAGAGATTAGTGAAGTGATTACTGCATTAATTTTAGTATAGAGCAATATAAAAAATCTAGCCAAAGCATAGTAAACTGGAATATTTAAGAGAGACCTCCCTTTGATCTATGGCTTAAAATATAGACAGCAAAGATAAGATAGGAGATTGTGAGACAGAAGTGATCCATATTTTAGCTTCTAGCTTTCCCTTTTCTTCTACAGAGTTGTAATAGTACTTATATTTTGAACTCTCTTACTCTCTCTCTGACTTAATTTATCAACTCTATTGATGTGAGCCAAATCTGAATTACATCTGGTTCACAAATCTAAAAATGCACCTTTTATTCTTTATTCTTGTTGGATTTTTTTTTTTATTTTTATGCTGAAGCAATTAGTGAAGGATAAAAGAAATATGAACAAATTAATTGCTTGCTTTAGTCATAATTTTTTTGGTATACATGCTTCATAAGGACCATTTGACCGAGACTCTTTTAAAATTATTTTTGTTTCTCCTAGATTGATAAACAGTGTAATTGCAGGCATTCTATCTTGGCTTTTGTGTGTGTGTGTGTGTGTGTGTGTGTGTGTGGTCTGTTCCCTACTCTTTCACTGCCAACATTTAGCATAATATATACATATATTATGTACTGAAGAGCTACTTATTGAAATAAATTCCAACCTCATGGTGTAGTCTTTCTATAACACAGCAGAAACACTTAGCTCAACACGTTTGGAACTTATGATTCAAGTGCCTCTAAACACATAGAAAAATGGATATTACGATGATTTCTATAAGTTAAATACCACTTCACCAATCGTTGGACATATCAGAATGAGATGATTTCTTGCATGTCTTTAGTGTATGCTAGAAGAAATTGTTTTGTTTCTTCCCTTTACTTGGTAGAAAATATTTTCATTTCCATAGTCAGTATAAAGTCAGTCCACAGCCATTAGTAATG